>NC_092088.1:101212975-101267975 GCF_045679555.1 Salvelinus alpinus
TTCCAAAAAAGGTCCGGAAATAAGGATGACAAATATAAATTCTATTTGGACACAGTTCTATTAGAACACACCAAAAACTACACATATCTAGGACTAAATATCAGCAACACAGGTAGCTTTCACATGGCTGTGAATGAGCTGAGAGACAAAGCAAGAAGAGCATTCTATGCCATTAAAAGGAACATCAAAATTGAAATTCCAATTAGAATCTGGCTCAAAATTTTTCAATCAGTTATAGAACCAATTGCTCTATATGGCAGTGAAGTATGGGGTCCACTCTCTAATAATGAATTTACTAAATGGGACAAACATCCAATTGAAGTATTGCATGCAGAGTTTTGCAAGACTGTATTGCAAGTACAAAGAAAAACTCCAAATAACGCATGTAGGGCAGAATTGGGCCAATATCCCCTCCTCATTCGAATAGAAAAAAGAGCCATCAAATTTTACAACCATCTAAAAACAAGTGACCCTAAAACATTCCATCACACAGCTCTACAATGTCAAGAGATGAAACCAGAGAAGAGTCCCCTCAGCCAGCTGGTTCTGAGGCTCAGTTCACCAACCCAAACCAACCCCATAGAGCCTCGGGACAGCCCTCAGAAAATCTGGCCCAACCAAATCATCACAAAACAAAAAGAAAAATATATAACCTATTGGAAAGACACCACAAAAAATCAAAGTAAACTTCAATGCTATTTGGCTCTAAACAGACAGTACATGGTGGCAGACTATCTGACCACTGTGACTGATAGAAAACTGAGGAAAACATTGACTAGGTACAGACTCAGTGAGCACAGTCTGGCTATAGAGACCGGTCGTCACAGACAAACCTGGCTGCCCAGGGAGGACAGGCTGTGCTCACTCTGCTCCAGGGGAGAGGTAGAGACAGAAGTGCATTTCCTACTACACTGTGACAAATACTCAGACCTAAGAGCATATTTCTTTCCCAAAATTATAATTCAATACAAAGAATTTGAAACTATAAAAGATGAAGAAAAATTCAAATATTTGTTGGGTGAAAAGCCAAAATGTGCAGTTTTGGCAGCCAAATATGTGTCCTCCTGCCACAGCCTGAGGGACAGCCAGTGAAAAATGCAAAGTAATGTTGATAATATTTCCCATTTAGCTTAGTTTTGTTTTGTCTTTCGTACCAGGTCATGTGTCTTCTCAGTCATGTTGACACTGGTCTACTACTGTTGCTTTAATGTATTGTTGTTCTGATTAATATTGTTGTTGTAGCTGTTATTAATGGTAATCCCATGTCCACTACTACTATTATTATTACTGTTAGTCCCACCATTTATTTATATATAAATATATATATATTTTGTGTATATATATACATATATATTTTATTTAAATTTTTCGATATGTATACTTTGACAATGTAAGTAATAATAACTTGCCATGTCAATAAAGTCAATTGAATTGAATTGAATTGAGAGAGTGAGTGAGTGAAAGAGAGAGGGGGAATGAGAGAGAGGGAGAGGGAGAGAGAGAGAGAGAGAGAGAGAGAGAGAGAGAGAGAGGGAGAGAGAGAAAGTGAGTGAAAGAGAGGAGGAATGAGAGAGAGGGAGAGAGAGAGAGAGTAAAAGAGAGAGAGTAAAAGAGAGAGAGAGAGGGAGAGAGAGAGTGAAAGAGAGAGGCGGAATGAGAGAGAGGGAGAGGGAGAGAGAGAGAGAGAGAGGGAGAGAGAGAGAGAAAGTGAGTGAAAGAGAGGAGGAATGAGAGAGAGAGAGAGTAAAAGAGAGAGGGAGAGAGAGAGAGTGAAAGAGAGAGGCGGAATGAGAGAGAGAGAGAGGGAGAGAGTCAGCGAGTAGGAAATCCATATGGAGAGAGTTACCTGAGGCGGTCAATGATAAATTACCATATGTTATTAAACCCAGCAATTCCAATCTAGAGGTATAGCACAGTGCCGTGTGGTTAAAATGAAAGCTAGGGGCCTGAGGGACCAACAGTGGGAAGGATAGAGAACAGCCCTTCCTGGGATCAAATAGATAGAGAGGGAGAGACATGGGTCAGGGAGAAGAGGAGGATGGGGGACATGGGTCAGGGAGAAGAGGAGGATGGGGGACATGGGTCAGGGAGAAGAGGAGGATGGAAGGACATGGGTCAGGGAGAAGAGGAGGATGGAAGGACATGGGTCAGGGAGAAGAGGAGGATGGAAGGACATGGGGTCAGGGAGAAGAGGAGGAATGGAGGGACATGGGTCAGGGAGAAGAGGAGGATGGAGGGACATGGGTCAGGGAGAAGAGGAGGAAGGAGGGACATGGGGTCAGGGAGAAGAGGAGGAATGAAGGAGGATGAGGGACATGGGGTCAGGGAGAAGAGGAGGATGGAAGGACATGGGTCAGGGAGAAGAGGATGATGAGGGACATGGGGTCAGGGAGAAGAGGAGGATGGAAGGACATGGGTCAGGGAGAAGAGGGGGATGGAGAGACATGGGTCAGGGAGAAGAGGAGGAATGGAGGGACATGGGTCAGGGAGAAGAGGAGGATGAGGGACATGGGTCAGGGAGAAGAGGAGGATGGAGAGACATGGGTCAGAGAGAAGAGGAGGATGAGGGACATGGGTCAGGGAGAAGAGGAGGATGAGGGACATGGGTCAGGGAGAAGAGGAGGATGGAGGGACATGGGTCAGGGAGAAGAGGAGGAATGGAGGGACATGGGTCAGGGAGAAGAGGAGGATGGAGGGACATGGGTCAGGGAGAAGAGGAGGAATGGAGGGACATGGGTCAGGGAGAAGAGGAGGAATGGAGGGACATGGGTCAGGGAGAAGAGGAGGAATGGAGGGACATGGGTCAGGGAGAAGAGGAGGAATGGAGGGACATGGGTCAGGGAGAAGAGGAGGAATGGAGGGACATGGGTCAGGGAGAAGAGGAGGATGGAGAGACATGGGTCAGGGAGAAGAGGATGATGGAGGGACATGGGTCAGGGAGAAGAGGAGGATGGAGAGACATGGGTCAGGGAGAAGAGGAGGATGGAGAGACATGGGTCAGGGAGAAGAGGAGGATGAGGGACATGGGTCAGGGAGAAGAGGAGGAATGGAGAGACATGGGTCAGTGAGAAGAGGAGGATGGAGAGACATGGGTCAGTGAGAAGAGGAGAAATGGAGAGACATGGGTCAGGGAGAAGAGGAGGAATGGAGGGACATGGGTCAGTGAGAAGAGGAGGAATGGAGAGACATGGGTCAGGGAGAAGAGGAGGAATGGAGGGGCATGGGTCAGGGAGAAGAGGAGGAATGGAGGGGCATGGGTCAGGGAGAAGAGGAGGGTGGAGGGACATGGGTCAGGGAGAAGAGGAGGATGGAGAGACATGGGTCAGGGAGAAGAGGAGGATGGAGGGACATGGGTCAGGGAGAAGAGGAGGATGAGGGACATGGGTCAGGGAGAAGAGGAGGATGCGGGACATGGGTCAGGGAGAAGAGGAGGATGAGGGACATGGGTCAGGGAGAAGAGGAGGATGAGGGACATGGGTCAGGGAGAAGAGGAGGATGGAGGGACATGGGTCAGGGAGAAGAGGATGATGAGGGACATGGGTCAGGGAGAAGAGGAGGACCTTCCCCGGGTCAGGGAGAAGAGGAGGACCTTCCCCTGGTCAGAAGCTCAGAACCTTAAAGGGGCAATCGATGATTTCTACATCCACTTGTGGATATATATTCATTCATTATTGAACAGTATATAATGAATGTCTGGAGGTAAGTTCACCTGTCTAACCCAGTGGTCACCAACTTCATCTGAATCTAACATCACTTTCACAGTCAGAAATGAAGCAGAGATATCTGCAACATGAACCGAATGAAACCAGTTGTGTAGGAATGAGGTTTGTGCAGTAGGTCTAATACATTATCACAGCATATTGACTATATGTCTGGTCTAATACATTATCACAGCATATTGACTATATGTCTGGTCTAATACATTATCACAGCATATTGACTATATGTCTGGTCTAATACATTATCACAGCATATTGACTACATGTCTGGTCTAATACATTATCACAGCATATTGACTACATGTCTGGTCTAATACATTATCACAGCATATTGACTATATGTCTGGTCTAATACATTATCACAGCATATTGACTATATGTCTGGTCTAATACATTATCACAGCATATTGACTATATGTGTGGTCTAATACATTATCACAGCATATTGACTACATGTCTGGTCTAATACATTATCACAGCATATTGACTATATGTCTGGTCTAATACATTATCACAGCATATTGACTATATGTCTGGTCTAATACATTATCACAGCATATTGACTACATGTCTGGTCTAATACATTATCACAACATATTGACTACATGTCTGGTCTAATACATTATCACAGCATATTGACTATATGTCTGGTCTAATACATTATCACAGCATATTGACTACATGTCTGGTCTAATACATTATCACAGCATATTGACTACATGTCTGGTCTAATACATTATCACAGCATATTGACTACATGTCTGGTCTAATACATTATCACAGCATATTGACTACATGTCTGGTCTAATACATTATCACAGCATATTGACTATATGTCTGGTCTAATACATTATCACAGCATATTGACTACATGTCTGGTCTAATATATTATCACAGCATATTGACTATATGTCTGGTCTAATACATTATCACAGCATATTGACTACATGTCTGGTCTAATACATTATCACAGCATATTGACTACATGTCTGGTCTAATACATTATCACAGCATATTGACTATATGTCTGGTCTAATACATTATCACAGCATATTGACTATATGTCTGGTCTAATACATTATCACAGCATATTGACTATATGTCTGGTCTAATACATTATCACAGCATATTGACTACATGTCTGTTCTAATACATTATCACAGCATATTGACTACATGTCTGGTCTAATACATTATCACAGCAATTGACTACATGTCTGGTCTAATACATTATCACAGCATATTGACTACATGTCTGGTCTAATACATTATCACAGCATATTGACTATATGGCTGGTCTAATACATTATCACAGCATATTGACTACATGCCTGGTCTAATACATTATCACAGCATATTGACTGCATATCTGGTCTAATACATTATCACAGCATATTGACTACATGCCTGGTCTAATACATTATCACAGCATATTGACTACATGTCTGGTCTAATACATTATCACAGCATATTGACTATATGTCTGGTCTAATACATAATCACAGCATATTGACTACATGTCTGGTCTAATACATTATCACAGCATATTGACTACATGTCTGGTCTAATACATTATCACAGCATATTGACTACATGTCTGGTCTAATACATTATCACAGCATATTGACTACATGTCTGGTCTAATACATTATCACAGCATATTGACTATATGTCTGGTCTAATACATTATCACAGCATATTGACTACATGTCTGGTCTAATACATTATCACAGCATATTGACTACATGTCTGGTCTAATACATTATCACAGCATATTGACTATATGTCTGGTCTAATACATTATCACAGCATATTGACTATATGTCTGGTCTAATACATTATCACAGCATATTGACTACATGTCTGGTCTAATACATTATCACAGCATATTGACTACATGTCTGGTCTAATACATTATCACAGCATATTGACTACATGTCTGGTCTAATACATTATCACAGCATATTGACTACATGTCTGGTCTAATACATTATCACAGCATATTGACTATATGTCTGGTCTAATACATTATCACAGCATATTGACTACATGTCTGGTATAATACATTATCACAGCATATTGACTATATGGCTGGTCTAATACATTATCACAACATATTGACTATATGTCTGGTCTAATATATTATCACAGCATATTGACTACATGTCTGGTCTAATACATTATCACAGCATATTGACTACATGTCTGGTCTAATACATTATCACAGCATATTGACTACATGTCTGGTCTAATACATTATCACAGCATATTGACTATATGTCTGGTCTAATACATTATCACAGCATATTGACTACATGTCTGGTCTAATACATTATCACAGCATATTGACTACATGTCTGGTCTAATACATTATCACAGCATATTGACTACATGTCTGGTCTAATACATTATCACAGCATATTGACTACATGTCTGGTCTAATACATTATCACATCATATTGACTATATGTCTGGTCTAATACATTATCACAGCATATTGACTATATGTCTGGTCTAATACATTATCACAGCATATTGACTACATGTCTGGTCTAATACATTATCACAGCATATTGACTACATGTCTGGTCTAATACATTATCACAGCATATTGACTACATGTCTGGTCTAATACATTATCACAGCATATTGACTACATGTCTGGTCTAATACATTATCACAGCATATTGACTACATGTCTGGTCTAATACATTATCACAGCATATTGACTACATGTCTGGTCTAATACATTATCACAGCATATTGACTATATGTCTGGTCTAATACATTATCACAGCATATTGACTACATGTCTGGTCTAATACATTATCACAGCATATTGACTACATGTCTGGTCTAATACATTATCACAGCATATTGACTATATGTCTGGTCTAATACATTATCACAGCATATTGACTACATGTCTGGTCTAATACATTATCACAGCATATTGACTACATGTCTGGTCTAATACATTATCACAGCATATTGACTATATGTCTGGTCTAATACATTATCACAGCATATTGACTATATGTCTGGTCTAATACATTATCACAGCATATTGACTACATGTCTGGTCTAATACATTATCACAGCATATTGACTACATGTCTGGTCTAATACATTATCACAGCATATTGACTATATGTGTGGTCTAATACATTATCACAGCATATTGACTACATGTCTGGTCTAATACATTATCACATCATATTGACTATATGTCTGGTCTAATACATTATCACAGCATATTGACTATATGTCTGGTCTAATACATTATCACATCATATTGACTGCATATCTGGTCTAATACATTATCACAGCATATTGACTATATGTCTGGTCTAATACATTATCACAGCATGTTGACTATATGTCTGGTCTAATACATTATCACAGCATATTGACTATATGTCTGGTCTAATACATTATCACATCATATTGACTATATGTCTGGTCTAATACATTATCACAGCATATTGACTATATGTCTGGTCTAATACATTATCACAGCATATTGACTATATGTCTGGTCTAATACATTATCACAGCATATTGACTACATGTCTGGTCTAATACATTATCACAGCATATTGACTACATGTCTGGTCTAATACATTATCACAGCATATTGACTACATGTCTGGTCTAATACATTATCACAGCATATTGACTATATGTCTGGTCTAATACATTATCACAGCATATTGACTACATGCCTGGTCTAATACATTATCACAGCATATTGACTGCATATCTGGTCTAATACATTATCACAGCATATTGACTACATGTCTGGTCTAATACATTATCACATCATATTGACTGCATATCTGGTCTAATACATTATCACAGCATATTGACTATATGTCTGGTCTAATACATTATCACAGCATATTGACTATATGTCTGGTCTAATACATTATCACAGCATATTGACTACATGTCTGGTCTAATACATTATCACAGCATATTGACTATATGTCTGGTCTAATACATTATCACAGCATGTTGACTATATGTCTGGTCTAATACATTATCACAGCATATTGACTATATGTCTGGTCTAATACATTATCACAGCATATTGACTATATGTCTGGTCTAATACATTATCACAGCATATTGACTACATGTCTGGTCTAATACATTATCACAGCATATTGACTATATGTCTGGTCTAATACATTATCACAGCATATTGACTATATGTCTGGTCTAATACATTATCACAGCATATTGACTACATGCCTGGTCTAATACATTATCACAGCATATTGACTGCATATCTGGTCTAATACATTATCACAGCATATTGACTACATGTCTGGTCTAATACATTATCACATCATATTGACTGCATATCTGGTCTAATACATTATCACAGCATATTGACTATATGTCTGGTCTAATACATTATCACAGCATATTGACTATATGTCTGGTCTAATACATTATCACAGCATATTGACTACATGTCTGGTCTAATACATTATCACAGCATATTGACTATATGTCTGGTCTAATACATTATCACAGCATGTTGACTATATGTCTGGTCTAATACATTATCACAGCATATTGACTATATGTCTGGTCTAATACATTATCACAGCATATTGACTATATGTCTGGTCTAATACATTATCACAGCATATTGACTATATGTCTGGTCTAATACATTATCACAGCATGTTGACTATATGTCTGGTCTAATACATTATCACAGCATATTGACTATATGTCTGGTCTAATACATTATCACAGCATATTGACTATATGTCTGGTCTAATACATTATCACAGCATATTGACTATATGTCTGGTCTAATACATTATCACATCATATTGACTATATGTCTGGTCTAATACATTATCACAGCATGTTGAATATATGTCTGGTCTAATACATTATCACAGCATATTGACTATATGTCTGGTCTAATACATTATCACAGCATGTTGACTATATGTCTGGTCTAATACATTATCACAGCATATTGACTATATGTCTGGTCTAATACATTATCACAGCATATTGACTATATGTCTGGTCTAATACATTATCACAGCATATTGACTATATGTCTGGTCTAATACATTATCACAGCATATTGACTACATGTCTGGTCTAATACATTATCACAGCATATTGACTATATGTCTGGTCTAATACATTATCACAGCATATTGACTATATGTCTGGTCTAATACATTATCACAGCACATTGACTATATGTCTGGTCTAATACATTATCACAGCATGTTGACTACATGTATGGTATAATACATTATCACAGCACATTGACTATATGTCTGGTCTAATACATTATCACAGCATGTTGACTACATGTATGGTCTAATACATTATCACAGCACATTGACTATATGTCTGGTCTAATACATTATCACAGCATGTTGACTACATGTATGGTATAATACATTATCACAGCATATTGACTATATGTCTGGTCTAATACATTATCACAGCATATTGACTACATGTCTGGTCTAATACATTATCACATCATATTGACTATATGTCTGGTCTAATACATTATCACAGCATATTGACTATATGTCTGGTCTAATACATTATCACAGCATATTGACTATACGTCTGGTCTAATACATTATTATATCATATTGACTATATGTCTGGTCTAATACATTATCACAGCATATTGACTACATGTCTGGTCTAATACATTATCACAGCATATTGACTATACGTCTGGTCTAATACATTATCACAACATATTGACTATATGTCTGGTCTAATACATTATCACAGCATATTGACTATATGTCTGGTCTAATACATTATCACAGCATGTTGAATATATGTCTGGTCTAATACATTATCACATCATATTGACTATATGTCTGGTCTAATACATTATCACAGCATATTGACTATATGTCTGGTCTAATACATTATCACAGCATATTGACTATATGTCTGGTCTAATACATTATTATATCATATTGACTATATGTCTGGTCTAATACATTATCACAACATATTGACTATATGTCTGGTCTAATACATTATCACAGCATATTGACTATATGTCTGGTCTAATACATTATCACAGCATGTTGAATATATGTCTGGTCTAATACATTATCACATCATATTGACTATATGTCTGGTCTAATACATTATCACAGCATATTGACTATATGTCTGGTCTAATACATTATCACAGCATATTGACTATATGTCTGGTCTAATACATTATCACAGCATATTGACTATATGCCTGGTCAAATACATTATCACAGCATATTGACTACATGTCTGGTCTAATACATTATCACAGCATGTTGACTATATGTCTGGTCTAATACATTATCACAGCATATTGACTACATGTCTGGTCTAATACATTATCACAGCATATTGACTATATGTCTGGTCTAATACATTATCACAGCATATTGACTACATGTCTGGTCTAATACATTATCACAGCATATTGACTATATGTCTGGTCTAATACATTATCACAGCATATTGACTATATGTCTGGTCTAATACATTATCACAGCATATTGACTATATGTCTGGTCTAATACATTATCACAGCATATTGACTATATGTCTGGTCTAATACATTATCACAGCATATTGACTATGTCTGGTCTAATACATTATCACAGCATATTGACTATATGCCTGGTCAAATACATTATCACAGCATATTGACTACATGCCTGGTCTAATACATTATCACAGCATATTGACTACATACCTGGTATAATACATTATCACAGCATATTGACTATATGTCTGGTCTAATACATTATCACAGCATATCGACTGCATGTCTGGTCTAATACATTATCACAGCATATTGACTACATGTCTGGTCTAATACATTATCACAGCATGTTGACTAAATGTCTGGTATAATACATTATCACAGCATGTTGACTAAATGTCTGGTATAATACATTATCACAGC
The DNA here is from genome assembly GCF_045679555.1 of Salvelinus alpinus. Classification (NCBI taxonomy): domain Eukaryota; kingdom Metazoa; phylum Chordata; class Actinopteri; order Salmoniformes; family Salmonidae; genus Salvelinus; species Salvelinus alpinus. The sequence goes on from NC_092088.1 coordinate 101,223,670, forward strand.
ATATTGACTATATGTCTGGTCTAATACATTATCACATCATATTGACTATATGTCTGGTCTAATACATTATCACAGCATATTGACTACATGTCTGGTCTAATACATTATCACAGCATTTTGACTACATGTCTGGTCTAATACATTATCACAGCATATTGACTATACGTCTGGTCTAATACATTATTATATCATATTGACTATATGTCTGGTCTAATACATTATCACAACATATTGACTATATGTCTGGTCTAATACATTATCACAGCATATTGACTATACGTCTGGTCTAATACATTATTATATCATATTGACTATATGTCTGGTCTAATACATTATCACAACATATTGACTATATGTCTGGTCTAATACATTATCACAGCATATTGACTATATGTCTGGTCTAATACATTATCACAGCATGTTGAATATATGTCTGGTCTAATACATTATCACATCATATTGACTATATGTCTGGTCTAATACATTATCACAGCATATTGACTATATGCCTGGTCAAATACATTATCACAGCATATTGACTACATGTCTGGTCTAATACATTATCACATCATATTGACTATATGTCTGGTCTAATACATTATCACAGCATGTTGACTATATGTCTGGTCTAATACATTATCACAGCATGTTGACTACATGTCTGGTCTAATACATTATCACAGCATGTTGACTATATGTCTGGTCTAATACATTATCACAGCATGTTGAATATATGTCTGGTCTAATACATTATCACATCATATTGACTATATGTCTGGTCTAATACATTATCACAGCATATTGACTATATGTCTGGTCTAATACATTATCACAGCATGTTGAATATATGTCTGGTCTAATACATTATCACATCATATTGACTATATGTCTGGTCTAATACATTATCACAGCATATTGACTACATGTCTGGTCTAATACATTATCACAGCATATTGACTATATGTCTGGTCTAATACATTATCACAGCATATTGACTATATGTCTGGTCTAATACATTATCACAGCATATTGACTATATGTCTGGTCTAATACATTATCACAGCATATTGACTATATGTCTGGTCTAATACATTATCACAGCATATTGACTATATGTCTGGTCTAATACATTATCACAGCATATTTACTGTGTCTGGTCTAATACATTATCACAGCATATTGACTACATGCCTGGTCTAATACATTATCACAGCATATTGACTACATACCTGGTCTAATACATTATCACAGCATATTGACTACATGCCTGGTCTAATACATTATCACAGCATATTGACTACATGCCTGGTCTAATAAATTATCACATCATATTGACTATATGTCTGGTCTAATACATTATCACATCATATTGACTATATGTCTGGTCTAATACATTATCACAGCATATTGACTACATGTCTGGTCTAATACATTATCACAGCATATTGACTATATGGCTGGTCTAATACATTATCACAGCATATTGACTACATGCCTGGTCTAATACATTATCACAGCATATTGACTGCATATCTGGTCTAATACATTATCACAGCATATTGACTGCATATCTGGTCTAATACATTATCACAGCATATTGACTACATGTCTGGTCTAATACATTATCACAGCATATTGACTACATGCCTGGTCTAATATATTATCACAGCATATTGACTGCATATCTGGTCTAATACATTATCACAGCATATTGACTACATGTCTGGTCTAATACATTATCACAGCATGTTGAATATATGTCTGGTCTAATACATTATCACATCATATTGACTATATGTCTGGTCTAATACATTATCACAGCATATTGACTACATGTCTGGTCTAATACATTATCACAGCATATTGACTATATGTCTGGTCTAATACATTATCACAGCATATTGACTATATGTCTGGTCTAATACATTATCACATCATATTGACTATATGTCTGGTCTAATACATTATCACAGCATATTGACTATATGTCTGGTCTAATACATTATCACAGCATGTTGAATATATGTCTGGTCTAATACATTATCACATCATATTGACTATATGTCTGGTCTAATACATTATCACAGCATATTGACTACATGTCTGGTCTAATACATTATCACAGCATATTGACTATATGTCTGGTCTAATACATTATCACAGCATATTGACTATATGTCTGGTCTAATACATTATCACAGCATATTGACTATATGTCTGGTCTAATACATTATCACAGCATATTGACTAAATGTCTGGTCTAATACATTATCGCAGCATATTGACTATATGTCTGGTCTAATACATTATCACAGCATATTTACTGTGTCTGGTCTAATACATTATCACAGCATATTGACTACATGCCTGGTCTAATACATTATCACAGCATATTGACTACATACCTGGTCTAATACATTATCACAGCATATTGACTACATGCCTGGTCTAATACATTATCACAGCATATTGACTACATGCCTGGTCTAATAAATTATCACATCATATTGACTATATGTCTGGTCTAATACATTATCACATCATATTGACTATATGTCTGGTCTAATACATTATCACAGCATATTGACTACATGCCTGGTCTAATACATTATCACAGCATATTGACTATATGGCTGGTCTAATACATTATCACAGCATATTGACTACATGCCTGGTCTAATACATTATCACAGCATATTGACTGCATATCTGGTCTAATACATTATCACAGCATATTGACTGCATATCTGGTCTAATACATTATCACAGCATATTGACTATATGTCTGGTCTAATACATTATCACAGCATATTGACTACATGTCTGGTCTAATACATTATCACAGCATGTTGACTATATGTCTGGTCTAATACATTATCACAGCATATTGACTATATGTCTGGTCTAATACATTATCACATCATATTGACTATATGTCTGGTCTAATACATTATCACAGCATATTGACTATATGTCTGGTCTAATACATTATCACAGCATATTGACTATATGTCTGGTCTAATACATTATCACAGCATATTGACTACATGTCTGGTCTAATACATTATCACAGCATATTGACTACATGTCTGGTCTAATACATTATCACAGCATATTGACTACATGTCTGGTCTAATACATTATCACAGCATATTGACTATATGTCTGGTCTAATACATTATCACAGCATATTGACTACATGCCTGGTCTAATACATTATCACAGCATATTGACTGCATATCTGGTCTAATACATTATCACAGCATATTGACTACATGTCTGGTCTAATACATTATCACATCATATTGACTGCATATCTGGTCTAATACATTATCACAGCATATTGACTATATGTCTGGTCTAATACATTATCACAGCATATTGACTATATGTCTGGTCTAATACATTATCACAGCATATTGACTACATGTCTGGTCTAATACATTATCACAGCATATTGACTATATGTCTGGTCTAATACATTATCACAGCATGTTGACTATATGTCTGGTCTAATACATTATCACAGCATATTGACTATATGTCTGGTCTAATACATTATCACAGCATATTGACTATATGTCTGGTCTAATACATTATCACAGCATATTGACTACATGTCTGGTCTAATACATTATCACAGCATATTGACTATATGTCTGGTCTAATACATTATCACAGCATATTGACTATATGTCTGGTCTAATACATTATCACAGCATATTGACTACATGCCTGGTCTAATACATTATCACAGCATATTGACTGCATATCTGGTCTAATACATTATCACAGCATATTGACTACATGTCTGGTCTAATACATTATCACATCATATTGACTGCATATCTGGTCTAATACATTATCACAGCATATTGACTATATGTCTGGTCTAATACATTATCACAGCATATTGACTATATGTCTGGTCTAATACATTATCACAGCATATTGACTACATGTCTGGTCTAATACATTATCACAGCATATTGACTATATGTCTGGTCTAATACATTATCACAGCATGTTGACTATATGTCTGGTCTAATACATTATCACAGCATATTGACTATATGTCTGGTCTAATACATTATCACAGCATATTGACTATATGTCTGGTCTAATACATTATCACAGCATATTGACTATATGTCTGGTCTAATACATTATCACAGCATGTTGACTATATGTCTGGTCTAATACATTATCACAGCATATTGACTATATGTCTGGTCTAATACATTATCACAGCATATTGACTATATGTCTGGTCTAATACATTATCACAGCATATTGACTATATGTCTGGTCTAATACATTATCACATCATATTGACTATATGTCTGGTCTAATACATTATCACAGCATGTTGAATATATGTCTGGTCTAATACATTATCACAGCATATTGACTATATGTCTGGTCTAATACATTATCACAGCATGTTGACTATATGTCTGGTCTAATACATTATCACAGCATATTGACTATATGTCTGGTCTAATACATTATCACAGCATATTGACTATATGTCTGGTCTAATACATTATCACAGCATATTGACTATATGTCTGGTCTAATACATTATCACAGCATATTGACTACATGTCTGGTCTAATACATTATCACAGCATATTGACTATATGTCTGGTCTAATACATTATCACAGCATATTGACTATATGTCTGGTCTAATACATTATCACAGCACATTGACTATATGTCTGGTCTAATACATTATCACAGCATGTTGACTACATGTATGGTATAATACATTATCACAGCACATTGACTATATGTCTGGTCTAATACATTATCACAGCATGTTGACTACATGTATGGTCTAATACATTATCACAGCACATTGACTATATGTCTGGTCTAATACATTATCACAGCATGTTGACTACATGTATGGTATAATACATTATCACAGCATATTGACTATATGTCTGGTCTAATACATTATCACAGCATATTGACTACATGTCTGGTCTAATACATTATCACATCATATTGACTATATGTCTGGTCTAATACATTATCACAGCATATTGACTATATGTCTGGTCTAATACATTATCACAGCATATTGACTATACGTCTGGTCTAATACATTATTATATCATATTGACTATATGTCTGGTCTAATACATTATCACAGCATATTGACTACATGTCTGGTCTAATACATTATCACAGCATATTGACTATACGTCTGGTCTAATACATTATCACAACATATTGACTATATGTCTGGTCTAATACATTATCACAGCATATTGACTATATGTCTGGTCTAATACATTATCACAGCATGTTGAATATATGTCTGGTCTAATACATTATCACATCATATTGACTATATGTCTGGTCTAATACATTATCACAGCATATTGACTATATGTCTGGTCTAATACATTATCACAGCATATTGACTATATGTCTGGTCTAATACATTATTATATCATATTGACTATATGTCTGGTCTAATACATTATCACAACATATTGACTATATGTCTGGTCTAATACATTATCACAGCATATTGACTATATGTCTGGTCTAATACATTATCACAGCATGTTGAATATATGTCTGGTCTAATACATTATCACATCATATTGACTATATGTCTGGTCTAATACATTATCACAGCATATTGACTATATGTCTGGTCTAATACATTATCACAGCATATTGACTATATGTCTGGTCTAATACATTATCACAGCATATTGACTATATGCCTGGTCAAATACATTATCACAGCATATTGACTACATGTCTGGTCTAATACATTATCACAGCATGTTGACTATATGTCTGGTCTAATACATTATCACAGCATATTGACTACATGTCTGGTCTAATACATTATCACAGCATATTGACTATATGTCTGGTCTAATACATTATCACAGCATATTGACTACATGTCTGGTCTAATACATTATCACAGCATATTGACTATATGTCTGGTCTAATACATTATCACAGCATATTGACTATATGTCTGGTCTAATACATTATCACAGCATATTGACTATATGTCTGGTCTAATACATTATCACAGCATATTGACTATATGTCTGGTCTAATACATTATCACAGCATATTGACTATGTCTGGTCTAATACATTATCACAGCATATTGACTATATGCCTGGTCAAATACATTATCACAGCATATTGACTACATGCCTGGTCTAATACATTATCACAGCATATTGACTACATACCTGGTATAATACATTATCACAGCATATTGACTATATGTCTGGTCTAATACATTATCACAGCATATCGACTGCATGTCTGGTCTAATACATTATCACAGCATATTGACTACATGTCTGGTCTAATACATTATCACAGCATGTTGACTAAATGTCTGGTATAATACATTATCACAGCATGTTGACTAAATGTCTGGTATAATACATTATCACAGCATATTGACTATATGTCTGGTCTAATACATTATCACATCATATTGACTATATGTCTGGTCTAATACATTATCACAGCATATTGACTACATGTCTGGTCTAATACATTATCACAGCATTTTGACTACATGTCTGGTCTAATACATTATCACAGCATATTGACTATACGTCTGGTCTAATACATTATTATATCATATTGACTATATGTCTGGTCTAATACATTATCACAACATATTGACTATATGTCTGGTCTAATACATTATCACAGCATATTGACTATACGTCTGGTCTAATACATTATTATATCATATTGACTATATGTCTGGTCTAATACATTATCACAACATATTGACTATATGTCTGGTCTAATACATTATCACAGCATATTGACTATATGTCTGGTCTAATACATTATCACAGCATGTTGAATATATGTCTGGTCTAATACATTATCACATCATATTGACTATATGTCTGGTCTAATACATTATCACAGCATATTGACTATATGCCTGGTCAAATACATTATCACAGCATATTGACTACATGTCTGGTCTAATACATTATCACATCATATTGACTATATGTCTGGTCTAATACATTATCACAGCATGTTGACTATATGTCTGGTCTAATACATTATCACAGCATGTTGACTACATGTCTGGTCTAATACATTATCACAGCATGTTGACTATATGTCTGGTCTAATACATTATCACAGCATGTTGAATATATGTCTGGTCTAATACATTATCACATCATATTGACTATATGTCTGGTCTAATACATTATCACAGCATATTGACTATATGTCTGGTCTAATACATTATCACAGCATGTTGAATATATGTCTGGTCTAATACATTATCACATCATATTGACTATATGTCTGGTCTAATACATTATCACAGCATATTGACTACATGTCTGGTCTAATACATTATCACAGCATATTGACTATATGTCTGGTCTAATACATTATCACAGCATATTGACTATATGTCTGGTCTAATACATTATCACAGCATATTGACTATATGTCTGGTCTAATACATTATCACAGCATATTGACTATATGTCTGGTCTAATACATTATCACAGCATATTGACTATATGTCTGGTCTAATACATTATCACAGCATATTTACTGTGTCTGGTCTAATACATTATCACAGCATATTGACTACATGCCTGGTCTAATACATTATCACAGCATATTGACTACATACCTGGTCTAATACATTATCACAGCATATTGACTACATGCCTGGTCTAATACATTATCACAGCATATTGACTACATGCCTGGTCTAATAAATTATCACATCATATTGACTATATGTCTGGTCTAATACATTATCACATCATATTGACTATATGTCTGGTCTAATACATTATCACAGCATATTGACTACATGTCTGGTCTAATACATTATCACAGCATATTGACTATATGGCTGGTCTAATACATTATCACAGCATATTGACTACATGCCTGGTCTAATACATTATCACAGCATATTGACTGCATATCTGGTCTAATACATTATCACAGCATATTGACTGCATATCTGGTCTAATACATTATCACAGCATATTGACTACATGTCTGGTCTAATACATTATCACAGCATATTGACTACATGCCTGGTCTAATATATTATCACAGCATATTGACTGCATATCTGGTCTAATACATTATCACAGCATATTGACTACATGTCTGGTCTAATACATTATCACAGCATGTTGAATATATGTCTGGTCTAATACATTATCACATCATATTGACTATATGTCTGGTCTAATACATTATCACAGCATATTGACTACATGTCTGGTCTAATACATTATCACAGCATATTGACTATATGTCTGGTCTAATACATTATCACAGCATATTGACTATATGTCTGGTCTAATACATTATCACATCATATTGACTATATGTCTGGTCTAATACATTATCACAGCATATTGACTATATGTCTGGTCTAATACATTATCACAGCATGTTGAATATATGTCTGGTCTAATACATTATCACATCATATTGACTATATGTCTGGTCTAATACATTATCACAGCATATTGACTACATGTCTGGTCTAATACATTATCACAGCATATTGACTATATGTCTGGTCTAATACATTATCACAGCATATTGACTATATGTCTGGTCTAATACATTATCACAGCATATTGACTATATGTCTGGTCTAATACATTATCACAGCATATTGACTAAATGTCTGGTCTAATACATTATCGCAGCATATTGACTATATGTCTGGTCTAATACATTATCACAGCATATTTACTGTGTCTGGTCTAATACATTATCACAGCATATTGACTACATGCCTGGTCTAATACATTATCACAGCATATTGACTACATACCTGGTCTAATACATTATCACAGCATATTGACTACATGCCTGGTCTAATACATTATCACAGCATATTGACTACATGCCTGGTCTAATAAATTATCACATCATATTGACTATATGTCTGGTCTAATACATTATCACATCATATTGACTATATGTCTGGTCTAATACATTATCACAGCATATTGACTACATGCCTGGTCTAATACATTATCACAGCATATTGACTATATGGCTGGTCTAATACATTATCACAGCATATTGACTACATGCCTGGTCTAATACATTATCACAGCATATTGACTGCATATCTGGTCTAATACATTATCACAGCATATTGACTGCATATCTGGTCTAATACATTATCACAGCATATTGACTACATGTCTGGTCTAATACATTATCACAGCATATTGACTACATGCCTGGTCTAATACATTATCACAGCATATTGACTGCATATCTGGTCTAATACATTATCACAGCATATTGACTACATGTCTGGTCTAATACATTATCACAGCATATTGACTGCATATCTGGTCTAATACATTATCACATCATATTGACTATATGCCTGGTCTAATACATTATCACAGCATATTGACTACATGCCTGGTCTAATACATTATCACAGCATATTGACTGCATATCTGGTCTAATACATTATCACATCATATTGACTATATGCCTGGTCTAATACATTATCACAGCATATTGACTATATGTCTGGTCTAATACATTATCACAGCATATTGACTATATGCCTGGTCTAATACATTATCACAGCATGTTGACTATATGTCTGGTCTAATACATTATCACAGCATATTGACTATATGTCTGGTCTAATACATTATCACAGCATGTTGACTATATGCCTGGTCAAATACATTATCACAGCATGTTGACTATATGCCTGGTCAAATACATTATCACAGCATGTTGACTATATGTCTGGTCTAATACATTATCACAGCATATTGACTATATGTCTGGTCTAATACATTATCACAGCATATTGACTATATGTCTGGTCTAATACATTATCACAGCATATTGACTATATGTCTGGTCTAATACATTATCACAGCATGTTGACTACATATCTGGTCTAATACATAATCACAGCATGGACAACAATGTGGATCAGTTGCAGAGAGAAATATTCCTCGATATAAAAAAGAAAAAGACAGGACAAGCTTCTAATAACAGAGTTATTTGATACACCTGACTGCTCATTCACTGCAGCTGCAGCGCGACAGGAAGTAGGGAGAAATGTGTTTTGTGTTTGTAAAAGCGTTGAATAAAAACAGTGTTGACAGTACCGAATATAAACTAACTCATAAAATAAAAAGCAGCTATTTGCTGTGGTATTTGACAGACTCTCTCTGGTCGCGGTTTTAAAGGTTATTAGTACCAAACTTTGCTGTGGTCTTTGACAGTCTCTCTGGTCGCGGTTTTAAAGGTTATTAGTACCAAACTTTGCTGAGGTCTTTGACAGTCTCTCTCTGGTCGCGGTTTTAAAGGTTATTAGTACCAAACTTTGCTGAGGTCTTTGACAGTCTCTCTGGTAACGGTTTTAAAGGTTATTAGTACCAAACTTTGCTGAGGTCTTTGACAGTCTCTCTCTGGTCGCGGTTTTAAAGGTTATTAGTACCAAACTTTGCTGAGGTCTTTGACAGTCTCTCTGGTCGCGGTTTTAAAGGTTATTAGTATCAAACTTTGCTGTGGGGTCGTGGAAGCAGTAGGCGCTGTGATTTGAGCTATCTGATTGGCCAGCGCAGAAGGAGCACTTCAATTAGCCACAACGCTCCTGGTCCGCTGGGGAGGCGGAGTTTGCACCTACCGCCAACAGGGCTTATGAACCAAGTACAACTACCACCAACAGGGCTTTCTGAATCAAGTGTAACTACCACCAACAGGGCTTTCTGAACCAAGTGCACCTACCACCAACAGGGCTTCTGAATCAAGTGTAACTACCACCAACAGGGCTTTCTGAACCAAGTGCACCTACCACCAACAGGGCTTCTGAATCAAGTGTAACTACCACCAACAGGGCTTTCTGAACCAAGTGCACCTACCGCCAACAGGGCTTTCTGAACCAAGTGCACCTACCGCCAACAGGGCTTTCTGAACCAAGTGCACCTACCGCCAACAGGGCTTTCTGAACCAAGTGCACCTACCGCCAACAGGGCTTTCTGAACCAAGTGTACCTAACGCCAACAGGGCATCTGAATCAAGTGCACCTACCGCCAACAGGGCTTTCTGAACCAAGTGCACCTACCACCAACAGGGCTTCTGAATCAAGCGCACCTACCACCAACAGGGCTTCTGAATCAAGCGCACCTACCACCAACAGGGCTTCTGAATCAAGTGCACCTACCGCCAACAGGGCTTCTGAATCAAGTGCACCTACCGCCAACAGGGCTTCTGAACCAAGTGCACCTACCGCCAACAGGGCTTCTGAATCAAGCGCACCTACCGCCAACAGGGCTTCTGAATCAAGTGCACCTACCGCCAACAGGGCTTCTGAATCAAGTGCACCTACCACCAACAGGGCTTCTGAATCAAGTGCACCTACCACCAACAGGGCTTTCTGAACCAAGTGCACCTACCACCAACAGGGCATCTGAATCAAGTGCACCTACCACCAACAGGGCTTTCTGAACCAAGTGCACCTACCACCAACAGGGCATCTGAATCAAGTGCACCTACCACCAACAGGGCTTCTGAATCAAGTGCACCTACCACCAACAGGGCTTCTGAATCAAGTGCACCTACCACCAACAGGGCTTTCTGAACTAAGTGCACCTACCACCAACAGGGCTTTCTGAACCAAGCGCACCTACCACCAACAGGGCTTTCTGAACCAAGCGCACCTACCGCCAACAGGGCATCTGAATCAAGTGCACCTACCGCCAACAGGGCTTTCTTAACCAAGCGCACCTACCACCAACAGGGCTTCTGAATCAAGTGCACCTACCACCAACAGGGCTTCTGAATCAAGTGCACCTACCACCAACAGGGCTTTCTGAACCAAGTGCACCTACCACCAACAGGGCTTCTGAATCAAGCGCATCTACCACCAACAGGGCTTCTGAATCAAGTGCACCTACCACCAACAGGGCTTCTGAATCAAGTGCACCTACCACCAACAGGGCTTTCTGAACCAAGTGCACCTACCACCAACAGGGCTTCTGAATCAAGCGCACCTACCACCAACAGGGCTTTCTGAACCAAGTGCACCTACCACCAACAGGGCTTCTGAATTAATTAAATATTAGGAGCACAAGTCTGTCTTTTGTCCAGAAATGTTTGGTGATCCACTAGGAAAACCTGGAGGATCAACCGATTGTTTTACTCATTTGTTTGTAAACAATATATTGGTAAACAAACACTGTATAGCCTCAAAACATGGTTAAAACTGTAATGTTGATATCATGGATGGTCAGTCCTTGTATCCATAGCTCTGTCTATGAATGTGAGAGTGGTTACATTTCTCCAGCCCCACCACCTCTCGGCTGTAAACCCGAAACGCTGGTAGGGTGACACTTTGTAATTGTTTGAAATGTCGATTGACCCTTTAATGCTTCTACATCTGCATTGCTTGCTGTTTGGGGTTTCAGACTGGGTTTCTGTATAAGCACTTTGTGACATCGGCTGATGTAAAAAAATAAAGGGCTTTATAAATACATCTGATTGATTGACATTGTGGGTCCATCTGTGGTGTACGGGAAGCTAAGCTGAGTGCTGCCAGTCTAACGGGACACCGCTGAGTAATCTTCCTGATGCTGACACACCAAAACAAATCTCCAATCTGAGGGACTCATCGTCTGTAGTGTTTAATACCTCGTCTTCCCAGTGCTGAAATTCACTCTCCCTCCCTCCATGGGAGACATACACACAAGCAAACACACACAAACACGCACCCTCTCACACACACACACAAACACTCACCCTCTCACACACAAACACTCACACACACTCACTCACCCTCTCTCACACACACACAAACACTCACCCTCTCTCACACAAACACTCACCCTCTCACACACACAAACACTCACCCTCTCACACACACACACACACTCACTCACCCTCTCACACACACACACACACCCTCTCTCACACACACACAAACACTCACCCTCTCTCACACACACACAAACACTCACCCTCTCTCACACACACACACAAACACTCACCCTCTCTCACACACACACAGACAGAGACAGGCGTTCTAGTCCTCCCACATAGCTAGATGAACAGCACCAAGTCATCTGTTTGCGTGGGATAAACACACAGAGGCACTTCAGAAATGACAGGCCATCCACATTGTTGCACGGACTGGCTGGCTCAGCGGGTTGGGATTGGTCCATATTCACTAGAGGGTTGGGATTGGTCCATATTCACTAGAGGGTTGGTCCATATTAGACCAGAGGGTTGGGATTGGTCCATATTCACTAGGGTTTAATATATTAGACTAGAGGGTTGGCCCATATTAGACTAGAGGGTTGGCCCATATTAGACTAGAGGGTTGGCCCATATTAGACTAGAGGGTTGGCCCATATTAGACTAGAGGGTTGGTCCATATTAGACTAGAGGGTTGGCCCATATTAGACTAGAGGGTTGGCCCATATTAGACTAGAGGGTTGGCCCATATTAGACTAGAGGGTTGGCCCATATTAGACTAGAGGGTTGGCCCATATTAGACTAGAGGGTTGGCCCATATTAGACTAGAGGGTTGGCCCATATTAGACAAGAGGGTTGGCCCATATTAGACTAGAGGGTTGGCCCATATTAGACTAGAGGGTTGGCCCATATTCACTATGGTCTAATATATTAGACTAGAGGGTTGGCCCATATTAGACTAGAGGGTTGGCCCATATTAGACTAGAGGGTTGGCCCATATTAGACTAGAGGGTTGGCCCATATTAGACTAGAGGGTTGGCCCATATTAGACTAGAGGGTTGATCCATATTAGACTAGAGGGTTGGCCCATATTAGACTAGAGGGTTGGCCCATATTAGACTAGAGGGTTGGCCCATATTAGACTAGAGGGTTGGTCCATATTAGACTAGAGGGTTGGCCCATATTAGACTAGAGGGTTGATCCATATTAGACTAGAGGGTTGGCCCATATTAGACTAGAGGGTTGGTCCATATTAGACTAGAGGGTTGATCCATATTAGACTAGAGGGTTGGCCCATATTAGACTAGAGGGTTGGCCCATATTAGACTAGAGGGTTGGCCCATATTCACTAGAGGGTTGGTCCATATTAGACTAGAGGGTTGGTCCATATTAGACTAGAGGGTTGGTCCATATTAGACTAGAGGGTTGGCCCATATTAGACTAGAGGATTGGCCCATATTAGACTAGAGGGTTGGCCCATATTAGACTAGAGGGTTGGGATTGGTCCATATTCACTAGGGTTTAATATATTAGACTAGAGGGTTGGCCCATATTAGACTAGAGGGTTGGCCCATATTAGACTAGAGGGTTGGCCCATATTAGACTAGAGGGTTGGCCCATATTAGACTAGAGGGTTGGTCCATATTCACTAGGGTTTAATATACTAGACTAGAGGGTTGGTCCATATTAGACTAGAGGGTTGGTCCATACTAGACTAGAGGGTTGGTCCATACTAGACTAGTGTGTATGTCCTCATCCATCTACATTAGACCAGTGTGTATGTCCTCATCCATCTACATTAGACCAGTGTGTCTGTCCTCATCCATCTACATTAGACCAGTTTGTCTGTCCTCATCCATCTACATTAGACCAGTGTGTCTGTCCTCATCCATCTACATTAGACCAGTGTGTCTGTCCTCATCCATCTACATTAGACCAGTGTGTCTGTCCTCATCCATCTACATTAGACCAGTGTGTATGTCCTCATCCATCTACATTAGACCAGTGTGTCTGTCCTCATCCATCTACATTAGACCAGTGTGTCTGTCCTCATCCATCTACATTAGACCAGTGTGTCTGTCCTCATCCATCTACATTAGACCAGTGTGTCTGTCCTCATCCATCTACATTAGACCAGTGTGTTGGGCAGTCGGTGTGTCGGGGGGAGAGAGATACGGAGAGAGAGATGGAGAGAGAGACGGAGAGAGAGATGGAGAGAGAGACGGAGAGAGAGATGGAGAGGGGGGAAGAGAGACGGAGAGAGAGATGGAGAGAGAGACGGAGAGAGAGATGGAGAGAGAGATGGAGAGGGGGGAAGAGAGAGACAGAGAGAGAGATGGAGAGAGAGATGGAGAGGGGGGAAGAGAGAGACAGATAGAGAGATGGAGAGAGAGAGAGAGATGGAGAGATATGGAGAGAGAGATGGAAGAGAGATGGAAGAGAGAGACGGAAGAGAGAGACGGAAGAGAGAGACGGAGAGGGGGAAAAAGAGAGACGGAGAGAGAGATGGAGAGAGAGACGGAAGAGACGGAGAGAGAGACGGAGAGGGGGGAAGAGAGAGACGGCGAGAGAGAAGAAAGAGGGGGAGAGATGGAGAGGGGGGAAGAGAGAGACGGAGAGAGAGAAGAAAGAGGGAGAGAGACGGAGAGAGAGAAGAAAGAGGGGGAGAGATGGAGAGGGGAAGAGAGAGACGGAGAGAGAGAAGAAAGAGGGGGAGAGAGGGCAAAGAGGGGGAGAGAGGAACAGAGAGAGCATAGAGGTAGATAAGGAGAGAGACTATCAAGCTGGCAGAGTGATCTAGAAGAGATAATATGGATTAGTGTGGTGGGGTCTAACACAGAGACAACAGGACTGACTGCAGCACCACCCTGACATAACCCTGTCACACCTTAACACGGTACACTGGAGACAGGCGTGTTGGGGTTTCATCGTGTGTGGGGCTTGGCGTGCGGGGCTTGGCGTGTGGACCTTGGCTGTGCAGAGCTTCAAGGTCGAGGCTTCAGCGTGCAGGCTGTTTGGCTCACTGTGTGTGGGGCTGGCAGAGACGGTGCTGAGTAGTGGAGTACTCACCATGCTGTGTGAAGAGATCACTGTGGACGATGTCGATGAGGCAGTGGAGCTTCTGTTTGACCAGACGACCCAGAGGGACCTTCAGGATGAACTCTGTGAACAGTTTACTGTAAAGACAAACAGAATGAACTCTGTGAACAGTTTACTGTAAAGACAAACAGAATGAACTCTGTGAACAGTTTACTGTAAAGACAAACAGAATGAACTCTGTGAACAGTTTACTGTAAAGACAAACAGAATGACCTCTGAACAGTTTACTGTAAAGAC
Organism: Salvelinus alpinus; assembly: GCF_045679555.1. Classification (NCBI taxonomy): domain Eukaryota; kingdom Metazoa; phylum Chordata; class Actinopteri; order Salmoniformes; family Salmonidae; genus Salvelinus; species Salvelinus alpinus. Next base: position 101,239,773 of record NC_092088.1, read on the forward strand.
AAACAGAATGACCTCTGTGAACAGTTTACTGTAAAGACAAACAGAATGAACTCTGTGAACAGTTTACTGTAAAGACAAACAGAATGACCTCTGTGAACAGTTTACTGTAAAGACAAACAGAATGAACTCTGTGAACAGTTTACTGTAAAGACAAACAGAATGAACTCTGTGAACAGTTTACTGTAAAGACAAACAGAATGAACTCTGTGAACAGTTTACTATAAAGACAAACAGAATGAACTCTGTGAACAGTTTACTGTAAAGACAAACAGAATGACCTCTGTGAACAGTTTACTGTAAAGACAAAACAGAATGACCTCTGTGAACAGTTTACTGTAAAGACAAACAGAATGAACTCTGTGAACAGTTTACTGTAAAGACAAACAGAATGAACTCTGTGAACAGTTTACTGTAAAGACAAACAACAGAATGAACTCTGTGAACAGTTTACTGTAAAGACAAACAGAATGAACTCTGTGAACAGTTTACTGTAAAGACAAACAGAATGAACTCTGTGAACAGTTTACTGTAAAGACAAACAGAATGAACTCTGTGAACAGTTTACTGTAAAGACAAACAGAATGAACTCTGTGAACAGTTTACTGTAAAGACAAACAGAATGAACTCTGTGAACAGTTTACTGTAAAGACAAACAGAATGAACTCTGTGAACAGTTTACTGTAAAAACAAACAGAATGAACTCTGTGAACAGTTTACTGTAAAGACAAACAGAATGAACTCTGTGAACAGTTTACTGTAAAGACAAACATAATGGTCTCTGTGAACAGTTTACTGTAAAGACAAACAGAATTAACTCTGTGAACAGTTTACTGTAAAGACAAACAGAATTAACTCTGTGAACAGTTTACTGTAAATACAAACAGAATGGTCTCTGTGAACAGTTTACTGTAAAGACAAACAGAATGAACTGTGTGAACAGTTTACTGTAAAGACAAACAGAATGGTCTCGGTGAACAGTTTACTGTAAAGACAAACAGAATGAACTCTGAACAGTTTACTGTAAAGACAAACAGAATGAACTCTGTGAACAGTTTACTGTAAAGACAAACAGAATGAACTCTGTGAACAGTTTACTGTAAAAACAAACAGAATGAACTCTGTGAACAGTTTACAGTAAAGACAAACATAATGAACTCTGTGAACAGTTTACTGTAAAGACAAACAGAATGAACTCTGTGAACAGTTTACTGTAAAGACAAACAACAACAGAATGAGTATTACATAGAACACAACTACATCATGTTAACAACATGGGTATTACATAGAACACAACTACATCCTGTTAACAACATGGGTATTACATAGAACACAACTACATCCTGTTAACAACATGGGTATTACATAGAACTACATCCTGTTAACAACATGGGTATTACATAGAACACAACTACATCCTGTTAACAACATGGGTATTACATAGAACTACATCCTGTTAACAACATGGGTATTACATAGAACTACATCCTGTTAACAACATGGGTATTACATAGAACACAACTACATCATGTTAACAACATGGGTATTACATAGAACTACATCCTGTTAACAACATGGGTATCACATAGAACACAACTACATCATGTTAACAACATGGGTATTACATAGAACACAACTACATCCTGTTAACAACATGGGTATTACATAGAACACAACTACATCCTGTTAACAACATGGGTATTACATAGAACTACATCCTGTTAACAAAATGGGTATTACATAGAACACAACTACATCCTGTTAACAACATGGGTAATACATAGAATACAACTACATCCTGTTAACAACATGGGTATTACATAGAACTACATCCTGTTAACAACATGGTATTACATAGAACACAACTACATCCTGTTAACAACATGGGTATTACATAGAACACAACTACATCATGTTAACAACATGGGTATTACATAGAACTACATCCTGTTAACAACATGGGTAATACATAGAACACAACTACATCCTGTTAACAACATGGGTATTACATAGAACACAACTACATCCTGTTAACAACATGGGTATTACATAGACCACAACTACATCCTGTTAACAACATGGGTATTACATAGAACTACATCCTGTTAACAAAATGGGTATTACATAGAACACAACTACATCCTGTTAACAACATGGGTATTACATAGAACTACATCCTGTTAACAACATGGGTAATACATAGAACACAACTACATCCTGTTAACAACATGGGTATTACATAGAACACAACTACATCCTGTTAACAACATGGGTATTACATAGAACACAACTACATCCTGTTAACAACATGGGTATTACATAGAACACAACTACATCCTGTTAACAACATGGGTATTACATAGAACACAACTACATCCTGTTAACAACATGGGTATTACATAGAACACAACTACATCCTGTTAACAACATGGGTATTACATAGAACACAACTACATCCTGTTAACAACATGGGTATTACATAGAACTACATCCTGTTAACAACATGGGTATTACATAGAACACAACTACATCCTGTTAACAACATGGGTATTACATAGAACACAACTACATCCTGTTAACAACATGGGTATTACATAGAACACAACTACATCCTGTTAACAACATGGGTATTACATAGAACTACATCCTGTTAACAACATGGGTATTACATAGAACACAACTACATCCTGTTAACAACATGGGTATTACATAGAACACAACTACATCCTGTTAACAACATGGGTATTACATAGAACTACATCCTGTTAACAACATGGGTATTACATAGAACACAACTACATCCTGTTAACAACATGGGTATTACATAGAACTACATCCTGTTAACAACATGGGTATTACATAGAACACAACTACATCCTGTTAACAACATGGGTATTACATAGAACACAACTACATCCTGTTAACAACATGGGTATTACATAGAATACAACTACATCCTGTTAACAACATGGGTATTACATAGAACTACATCCTGTTAACAACATGGGTATTACATAGAACTACATCCTGTTAACAACATGGGTATTACATAGAACACAACTACATCCTGTTAACAACATGGGTATTACATAGAACTACATCCTGTTAACAACATGGGTATTACATAGAACACAACTACATCCTGTTAACAACATGGGTATTACATAGAACACAACTACATCCTGTTAACAACATGGGTATTACATAGAACACAACTACATCCTGTTAACAACATGGGTATTACATAGAACACAACTACATCCTGTTAACAACATGGGTATTACATAGAACACAACTACATCATGTTAACAACATGGGTATTACATAGAACACAACTACATCCTGTTAACAACATGGGTATTACATAGAACTACATCCTGTTAACAACATGGGTATTACATAGAACACAACTACATCCTGTTAACAACATGGGTATTACATAGAACACAACTACATCCTGTTAACAACATGGGTATTACATAGAACACAACTACATCCTGTTAACAACATGGGTATTACATAGAACACAACTACATCCTGTTAACAACATGGGTATTACATAGAACACAACTAAATCATGTTAACAACATGGGTATTACATAGAACACAACTACATCCTGTTGACAACATGGATATTACATAGAACACAACTACATCCTGTTAACAACATGGGTATTACATAGAACACAACTACATCCTGTTAACAACATGGGTATTACATAGAATACAACTACATCATGTTAACAACATGGGTATTACATAGAACTACATCCTGTTAACAACATGGGTATTACATAGAACACAACTACATCCTGTTAACAACATGGGTATTACATAGAACTACATCCTGTTAACAACATGGGTATTACATAGAACACAACTACATCATGTTAACAACATGGGTATTACATAGAACACAACTACATCCTGTTAACAACATGGGTAATACATAGAACACAACTACATCCTGTTAACAACATGGGTATTACATAGAATACAACTACATCCTGTTAACTACATGGGTATTACATAGAACTACATCCTGTTAACAACATGGGTATTACATAGAACACAACTACATCCTGTTAACAACATGGGTATTACATAGAATACAACTACATCCTGTTAACTACATGGGTATTACATAGAACTACATCCTGTTAACTAAATGGGTATTACATAGAACACAACTACATCCTGTTAACAACATGGGTTATAAATGGACCATATTTCTGATGGAATATATCCTTTGAGGAAAATGTTCTCTGAGGACAGCACATTCCTGGGATGAGGGATGAGGGGGTGTTCTCCTGAGCTAGAGGACGGGTACTGAAGTCCTGAGGACAGCACATTCCTGGGATGAGGGATGAGGGGGTGTTCTCCTGAGCTAGAGGACGGGTACTGAAGTTCTGAGGACAGCACATTCCTGGGATGAGGGATGAGGGGGTGTTCTCCTGAGCTAGAGGACGGGTACTGAAGTCCTGAGGACAGCACATTCCTGGGATGAGGGGTGAGGGGGTGTTCTCCTGAGCTAGAGGACGGGTACTGACGTTCTGAGGACAGCACATTCCTGGGATGAGGGGTGAGGGGGTGTCCTCCTGAACTAGAGGACGGGTACTGAAGTTCTGAGGACAGCACATTCCTGGGATGAGGGATGAGGGGGTGTTCTCCTGAGCTAGAGGACGGGTACTGAAGTCCTGAGGACAGCACATTCCTGGGATGAGGGATGAGGGGGTGTTCTCCTGAGCTAGAGGACGGGTACTGAAGTTATGTGTGCTGCTGTTGGAGGGAAAGTGTTTGGCAAGGGATGAAACATTCTCAACACGGCTCATCCCTCTCGTCTCCTCAGCCAGGTTTGTGTTGACAACTGGAGCAACTAATCCCCTGCTCTTCTGCCAGCGAGGAAGAAAAGCAGAAAGCTTGCCCTCCACCTTCCTTTCCTTCGGCTCTGACAGAACAGCCCTGCCGGCGCTATCATATAACAGGAAACGGGAGCTGGGTGGAACGGAGAAAGCCAGCTACACAGAAAGGCCAACTGAACACTGTAATCTGTGATTAGAAAAGCAGCCAGGGACGGAGCATGTGGGGAAAATGACACTGTAGGGGCTTTGTATTCAGCTGTTTTCTGGCTTTAACACTGGACACCGTGGGGAACAGGAGACCAGAGGAGGAGAGGGAGGGAGGGAGAGAGAAGAGGAGGGAGAGAGAAGAGGAGGGAGGGAGAAGGGAGGGAGGGAGGAGAGGAGGATAGAAGAGGAGGGAGGAGACGAGGAGAGTCTATCTTTTTTTCAACTCTGAAACAGTGACAGATATATTCACCATAGTATCCCCCCCTACCACAGAGATATTCAGCCATAGTGACCCTTCACTAATACAGACCTGTCTGGTCACATGACCCTTCACTAATACAGACCTGTCTGGTCACATGACCCTTCACTAATACACACCTGTCTGGTCACATGACCCTTCACTAATACACACCTGTCTGGTCACATGACCCTTCACTAATACACACCTGTCTGGTCACATGACCCTTCACTAATACAGACCTGTCTGGTCACATGACCCTTCACTAATACAGACCTGTCTGGTCACATGACCCTTCACTAATACAGACCTGTCTGGTCACATGACCCTTCACTAATACACACCTGTCTGGTCACATGACCTTTCACTAATACACACCTGTCTGGTCACATGACCCTTCACTAATACACACCTGTCTGGTCACATGACCCTTCACTAATACACACCTGTCTGGTCACATGACCCTTCACTAATACAGACCTGTCTGGTCACATGACCCTTCACTAATACAGACCTGTCTGGTCACATGACCCTTAACTAATACAGACCTGTCTGGTCACATGACCCTTCACTAATACACACCTGTCTGGTCACATGACCTTTCACTAATACACACCTGTCTGGTCACATGACCCTTCACTAATACACACCTGTCTGGTCACATGACCCTTCACTAATACACACCTGTCTGGTCACATGACCCTTCACTAATACACACCTGTCTGGTCACATGACCCTTCACTAATACAGACCTGTCTGGTCACATGACCCTTCACTAATACAGACCTGTCTGGTCACATGACCCTTCACCAATACACACCTGTCTGGTCACATGACCCTTCACTAATACAGACCTGTCTGGTCACATGACCCTTCACTAATACAGACCTGTCTGGTCACATGACCCTTCACCAATACAGACCTGTCTGGTCACATGACCCTTCACTAATACAGACCTGTCTGGTCACATGACCCTTCACTAATACAGGCATGTCTGGTCACATGACCCTTCACTAATACAGACCTGTCTGGTCACATGACCCTTCACTAATACAGACCTGTCTGGTCACATGACACTTCCCAACAGGCACCCTATTCCCTATGTAGTGCAGTACAGCAGGCACCCTATTCCCTATGTGGTGCAGTACAACAGGCACCCTATTCCCTATGTAGTGCAGTACAGCAGGCACCCTATTCCCTATGTAGTGCAGTACAGCAGGCACCCTATTCCCTATGTAGTGCAGTATAGCAGGCACCCTATTCCCTATGTAGTGCAGTACAGCAGGCACCCTATTCCCTATGTAGTGCAGTACAGCAGGCACCCTATTCCCTATGTAGTGCAGTACAGCAGGCACCACATTCCCTACGTAGTGCAGTGCAGCAGGCACCATATTCCCTATGTAGTGCAGTACAGCAGGCACCCTATTCCCTATGTAGTGCAGTACAGCAGGCACCCTATTCCCTATGTAGTGCAGTAGGCAACCTATTCCCTATGTAGTGCAGTATAGCAGGCACCCTATTCACTATGTAGAACAGCAGGCACCCTATTCCCTATGTAGTGCAGTACAGCAGGCACCCTATTCCCTATGTAGTGCAGTACAGCAGGCACCCTATTCCCTATGTAGTGCAGTACAGCAGGCACCCTATTCCCTATGTAGTGCAATACAACAGGCACCCCATTCCCTACGTAGTGCAGTAATTTGCCCAGGGCCCATTTTGGACCAGCCACAGTGCTGCATGTCACATAGATAACGTCAGAACAACATATTTAAACATTGGGTCAACGTAGGCTAGGATTTGTTCTGCGTGAGCAGTTGACCAGCTCAGCTACCTGACTGTAGAACAGGACGCTAGTTAACGAGGACGAGCGTCTCAACGTAGGTGGAGGCTTCAAACTAAACCCATGGCTGTATAACAAAAACAGACCCTCATGTTCTAATATTACATTAGCTAGTCTGTAAAACTGGAGTGTCCTGGTAATCTAGTAATCTAGTGTTTTAGTGATCTAGTGTCCTAGTAATCTAGTGTCCTAGTAATCTAGTGTCCTAGTAATCTAGTAATCTAGTGATCGAGTGTCCTAGTAATCTAGTAATCTAGTAATCTAGTGTCCTAGTAATCTAGTGTCCTAGTAATCTAGTGTCCTAGTAATCTAGTGTCCTAGTAATCTAGTGTCCTAGTAATCTAGTGTTTTAGTGATCTAGTGTCCTAGTAATCTAGTGTCCTAGTAATCTAGTGTCCTAGTAATCTAGTAATCTAGTGATCGAGTGTCCTAGTAATCTAGTAATCTAGTAATCTAGTGTCCTAGTAATCTAGTGTCCTAGTAATCTAGTGTCCTAGTAATCTAGTGTCCTAGTAATCTAGTGTCCTAGTAATCTAGTGATCGAGTGTCCTAGTAATCTAGTAATCTAGTGTCCTAGTAATCTAGTGTCCTAGTAATCTAGTGTCCTAGTAATCTAGTGTCCTAGTAATCTAGTAATCTAGTGTCCTAGTAATCTAGTGTCCTAGTGATCTAGTGTTCTAGTAATCTAGTGTCCTAGTAATCTAGTGTCCTAGTAATCTAGTGTCCTAGTAATCTAGTAATCTAGTGATCTAGTGTCCTAGTAATCTAGTGATAGTGATCTAGTACTCTAGTGATCCAGTAATCTATTGATCTATTGCTAAAACCTTGATGTGCAGCTAGTCATTTATAAAAGCCTTTCTAATTAAAATGTTATTTTGTATTATTAAAGTAATATAATACGATGATCTAACATTCATGACAGGTCAGATTAACCGCTGTACTGTTGAAGCAGCAGGTCTACGTTTCCAAGGCAACCAGGACTATTTATAACCAACCCACATGGTACAGCTGGTGAATGTTAAGTGGTGTGTGTGTTGTGTGGTGTGTGTGTGGTGTGTGTTGTGTGTGTGGTGTGTGTTGTGTGTGTGGTGTGTGTTGTGTGTGTGGTGTGTGTGGTGTGTGTGGTGTGTGTGGTGTTGTGTGTGTGGTGTGTGGTGTGTGGTGTGTGGTGTGTGTGTGTGTGAAGCACAGATCCTAAAGGTAAGTAGCTCTAGAATAACGAGGAGTGACTACTCACACTGCACAAGCCACAATATCAAATCAGCTCTTTAATCCAAACCAACTGTTAAAGGTAATCGCCCCCAAAAATAAAGAGGAGACAAATCTCTAAAACACGGAATGTCATTTCAAAGAGACGCTTAATGACGAGACAAACCCACTGAGCAAGGCATGCTCTTCAGTCTCCCTCTTCCATGTCAGAGCGCTTTACCTTAATTAGTCAAATCATTTACACACGTCTTCATCTCTTAGATTGACTTTAAACTCACAGCTTTTCAGATTCACTCTGCACCTCTTCCTTAACTTCTGGCCTCCTTACATGTACAGATAATGACACTACACTATAGGTCTAACAGGAGTCACAGATAATGACATGACAGTATTGGTCTAACAGGAGTCACAGATAATGACACTACACTATTGGTCTAACAGGAGTCACAGATAATGACACTACAGTATTGGTCTAACAGGAGTCACAGATAATGACAACAGTATTGATCTAACAGGAGTCCCAGCCAGTGGAGAGAATAGGAGAAAAATCTCAGCTCTGTCATGGCATTGTAGAAGTGTGTTATATAGAGTGTGAAAACATTAGTGTATATAACCAGATGTGTTAAAACATATTCACCACAGGACAGCAGTTTCCCTGATGAAAACCTACCTGAGCTCCTTGGGATCGAAGACCAGTTTGACGTCGTTCACGATGGTGGGGACATATTTCAGCGCTGCACCCTGAACAAAACAAAAATGACGAATGATTATCCCTGATCTTAAAGGTTTGAATAATAGATGACCAACTGTATAACAGCCCTGGATGACCTACTGTGTAACAGCCCTGGATGACCAACTGTGTAACAGCCCTGGATGACCTACTGTGTAACAGCCCTGGATGACCTACTGTGTAACAGCCCTGGATGACCTACTGTGTAACAGCCCTGGATGACCTACTGTATAACAGCCCTGGATGACCTACTGTATAACAGCCCTGGATGACCTACTGTGTAACAGCCCTGGATGACCTACTGTGTAACAGCCCTGGATGACCTACTGTATAACAGCCCTGGATGACCTACTGTATAACAGCCCTGGATGACCTACTGTGTAACAGCCCTGGATGACCTACTGTATAACAGCCCTGGATGACCTACTGTGTAACAGCCCTGGATGACCTACTGTATAACAGCCCTGGATGACCAACTGTGTAACAGCCCTGGATGACCTACTGTGTAACAGCCCTGGATGACCAACTGTATAACAGCCCTGCATGACCTACTGTATAACAGCCCTGGATGACCTACTGTATAACAGCCCTGGATGACCTACTGTATAACAGCCCTGGATGACCTACTGTATAACAGCCCTGGATGACCTACTGTGTAACAGCCCTGGATGACCTACTGTGTAACAGCCCTGGATGACCAACTGTGTAACAGCCCTGGATGACCTACTGTATAACAGCCCTGGATGACCAACTGTATAACAGCCCTGGATGACCTACTGTGTAACAGCCCTGGATGACCTACTGTGTAACAGCCCTGGATGACCTACTGTATAACAGCCCTGGATGACCTACTGTATAACAGCCCTGGATGACCTACTGTATAACAGCCCTGGATGACCTACTGTATAACAGCCCTGGATGACCTACTGTATAACAGCCCATGATGACCAACTGTGTAACAGCCCTGGATGACCAACTGTATAACAGCCCTGGATGACCTACTGTGTAACAGCCCTGGATGACCTACTGTTTAACAGCCCTGGATGACCTACTGTGTAACAGCCCTGGATGACCAACTGTATAACAGCCCTGGATGACCTACTGTTTAACAGCCCTGGATGACCTACTGTATAACAGCCCTGGATGACCTACTGTATAACAGCCCTGGATGACCAACTGTGTAACAGCCCTGGATGACCTACTGTGTAACAGCCCTGGATGACCTACTGTATAACAGCCCTGGATGACCTACTGTATAACAGCCCTGGATGACCTACTGTTTAACAGCCCTGGATGACCAACTGTGTAACAGCCCTGGATGACCAACTGTGTAACAGCCCTGGATGACCAACTGTATAACAGCCCTGGATGACCAACTGTGTAACAGCCCTGGATGACCTACTGTGTAACAGCCCTGGATGACCAACTGTATAACAGCCCTGGATGACCAACTGTATAACAGCCCTGGATGACCTACTGTATAACAGCCCTGGATGACCTACTGTATAACAGCCCTGGATGACCTACTGTATAACAGCCCTGGATGACCTACTGTGTAACAGCCCTGGATGACCTACTGTGTAACAGCCCTGGATGACCTACTGTGTAACAGCCCTGGATGACCAACTGTATAACAGCCCTGGATGACCAACTGTATAACAGCCCTGGATGACCTACTGTATAACAGCCCTGGATGACCTACTGTATAACAGCCCTGGATGACCTACTGTATAACAGCCCTGGATGACCTACTGTATAACAGCCCTGGATGACCTACTGTGTAACAGCCCTGGATGACCAACTGTATAACAGCCCTGGATGACCTACTGTATAACAGCCCTGGATAACAGCCCTGGATGACCAACTGTATAACAGCCCTGGATGACCTACTGTTTAACAGCCCTGGATGACCAACTGTATAACAGCCCTGGATGACCTACTGTATAACAGCCCTGGATGACCAACTGTATAACAGCCCTGGATGACCTACTGTATAACAGCCCTGGATGACCAACTGTGTAACAGCCCTGGATGACCAACTGTATAACAGCCCTGGATGACCTACTGTATAACAGCCCTGGATGACCTACTGTATAACAGCCCTGGATGACCAACTGTATAACAGCCCTGGATGACCTACTGTATAACAGCCCTGGATGACCTACTGTATAACAGCCCTGGATGACCTACTGTATAACAGCCCTGGATGACCTACTGTATAACAGCCCTGGATGACCTACTGTATAACAGCCCTGGATGACCTACTGTATAACAGCCCTGGATGACCTACTGTATAACAGCCCTGGATGACCTACTGTATAACAGCCCTGGATGACCTACTGTATAACAGCCCTGGATGACCTACTGTATAACGGCCCTGGATGACCTACTGTGTAACGGCCCTGGATGACCAACTGTATAACGGCCCTGGATGACCTACTGTATAACAGCCCTGGATGACCTACTGTGTAACAGCCCTGGATGACCAACTGTGTAACAGCCCTGGATGACCTACTGTATAACAGCCCTGGATAACAGCCCTGGATGACCTACTGTATAACAGCCCTGGATGACCTACTGTATAACAGCCCTGGATGACCTACTGTATAACAGCCCTGGATGACCTACTGTATAACAGCCCTGGATGACCTACTGTATAACAGCCCTGGATGACCTACTGTATAACAGCCCTGGATGACCTACTGTATAACAGCCCTGGATGACCTACTGTATAACAGCCCTGGATGACCTACTGTGTAACAGCCCTGGATGACCTACTGTATAACAGCCCTGGATGACCTACTGTATAACAGCCCTGGATGACCAACTGTATAACAGCCCTGGATGACCTACTGTATAACAGCCCTGGATGACCTACTGTGTAACAGCCCTGGATGACCAACTGTGTAACAGCCCTGGATGACCTACTGTATAACAGCCCTGGATAACAGCCCTGGATGACCTACTGTATAACAGCCCTGGATGACCTACTGTATAACAGCCCTGGATGACCTACTGTATAACAGCCCTGGATGACCTACTGTATAACAGCCCTGGATGACCTACTGTATAACAGCCCTGGATGACCTACTGTATAACAGCCCTGGATGACCTACTGTATAACAGCCCTGGATGACCTACTGTATAACAGCCCTGGATGACCTACTGTATAACAGCCCTGGATGACCTACTGTATAACAGCCCTGGATGACCTACTGTATAACAGCCCTGGATGACCAACTGTATAACAGCCCTGGATGACCTACTGTATAACAGCCCTGGATGACCAACTGTATAACAGCCCTGGATGACCTACTGTATAACAGCCCTGGATGACCTACTGTATAACAGCCCTGGATGACCTACTGTGTAACAGCCCTGGATGACCTACTGTGCAACAGCCCTGGATGACCTACTGTATAACAGCCCTGGATGACCAACTGTTTAACAGCCCTGGATGACCTACTGTATAACAGCCCTGGATGACCTACTGTGCAACAGCCCTGGATGACCTACTGTATAACAGCCCTGGATGACCAACTGTTTAACAGCCCTGGATGACCTACTGTATAACAGCCCTGGATGACCTACTGTGCAACAGCCCTGGATGACCAACTGTATAACAGCCCTGGATGACCTACTGTATAACAGCCCTGGATGACCTACTGTGTAACAGCCCTGGCTGACCAACTGTGTAACAGCCCTGGCCCTCACTAGAATGTTGAAAACGTTAACTAGAATATCACACTACTGTGTATGACTGGGTGTGTTTCATAGCATTGGCTATGGTTTCTACGTGACAACTATTACAGAGCGTGATTCATAGCCCAGCGCTGATTCTAGAAAACAATCATCTATAGTAGTGCTGCTTTCCAGAGGCCCTACCGCTGCCCAGAGGCCCTACCGCTGCCCGGAGGCCCTACCGCTGTCCAGAGGCCCTACCGCTGTCCAGAGGCCCTACCACTGCCCGGGGGCCCTACCACTGCCCGGGGGCCCTACCGCTGTCCAGAGGCCCTACCACTGCCCGGGGGCCCTACCGCTGTCCAGAGGCCCTACCGCTGTCCAGAGGCCCTACCACTGCCCGGAGGCCCTACCACTGCCCGGAGGCCCTACCACTGCCCGGAGGCCCTACCACTGCCCGGAGGCCCTACCACTGCCCGGAGGCCCTACCACTGCCCGGAGGCCCTACCACTGCCCGGAGGCCCTACCACTGCCCGGAGGCCCTACCACTGCCCGGAGGCCCTACCACTGCCCGGAGGCCCTACCACTGCCCGGAGGCCCTACCACACTCCAGAGGCCCTACCGCTGCCCAGAGGCCCTACCGCTGCCCAGAGGCCCTACCGCTGCCCAGAGGCCCTACCGCTGCCCAGAGGCCCTACCGCTGTCCAGAGGCCCTACCGCTGTCCAGAGGCCCTACCGCTGTCCAGAGGCCCTACCGCTGTCCAGAGGCCCTACCACTGCCCGGGGGCCCTACCACTGCCCGGAGGCCCTACCACTGCCCGGAGGCCCTACCACTGCCCGGAGGCCCTACCACTGCCCGGAGGCCCTACCACTGCCCGGAGGCCCTACCACTGCCCGGAGGCCCTACCGCTGTCCGGAGGCCCTACCGCTGCCCGGAGGTCCTACCGCTGCCCGGAGGCCCTACCACTGCCCGGAGGCCCTACCACTGCCCGGAGGCCCTACCACTGCCCGGAGGCCCTACCACTGCCCGGAGGCCCTACCACTGTCCGGAGGCCCTACCACTCTCCGGAGGCCCTACCACTGCCCGGAGGCCCTACCACTGCCCGCTACCCTCTATTTCTGATTAACAAACCGTTTATAAGGAGCACTTTTAACGGTGCAACAATTCAACTCTGTTACAAGACTTCCAAAAGGCCTGGTTAAAGGAGGGAGGGAGGGAGGGAGGGAGGGAGGGAGGGAGGGAGGGAGGGAGGGAGGGTAGAAGAGGAGAGGAGAGGAGGGAGGGAGGGAGGGAGGGAGGGAGGGAGGGAGGGAGGGTAGAAGAGGAGAGGAGAGGAGGGAGGGAGGGAGGGAGGGAGGGAGGGAGGGAGGGAGGGAGGGAGGGAGGGAGGGAGGGAGGGAGGGAGGGAGGGAGGAATCAGAAAATACCTTGAGGAGGAGCTAAAGAGGAGGAACGCAGAGAGAGATGTCCCAGGACACAGAACAGGTCAGATCAGAGAGATGTCCCAGGACACAGAACAGGTCAGATCAGAGAGATGTCCCAGGACACAGAACAGGTCAGATCAGAGAGAGATGTCCCAGGATACAGAACAGGTCAGATCAGATCAGAGAGAGATGTCCCAGGACACAGAACAGGTCAGATCAGATCAGAGAGAGATGTCCCAGGACACAGAACAGGTCAGATCAGAGAGAGATGTCCCAGGACACAGAACAGATCAGATCAGAGAGAGATGTCCCAGGACACAGAACAGGTCAGATCAGAGAGAGATGTCCCAGGACACAGAACAGGTCAGATCAGAGAGAGATGTCCCAGGACACAGAACAGGTCAGATCAGAGAGAGATGTCCCAGGACACAGAACAGGTCAGATCAGAGAGAGATGTCCCAGGACACAGAACAGGTCAGATCAGAGAGAACACAGACAGAGATAACAGTTGCAGAAGAAAGACATATGAACACAGAGGAGAGGGAGACACATGGAGAAATCTATTCAGAAAGACGATGAATAAAGAGGAGAGACACATGGAGAAATCTATTCAGAAAGACGATGAATAAAGAGGAGAGACACATGGAGAAATCTATTCAGAAAGACGATGAATAAAGAGGGGAACAACACACAGACAACAATAACAGATTCACTACCAGTCAAAAGTCTGGACACAACCACTCATTCCAGGTTATTTTTAATTTTCTTACTAGTTTTTATAATAGTGAGGCCATCAAAACTATGAAACAACACATATGGAATCATGTAGGAACCAAAAAAGTGATAAACAAATACATTTCAGATTCTTCAAATAGAAACCCTTTGCCTTGATGACAGCTTTGCACACTCTTGGCATTCTCTCAACCAGCTTCATGAGGTAGTCACCTGGAATTTCTTTCAGTTAACAGATGTGCCTTCTTAAAAGTTAATTTGTGGAATTGCTTTCCTTCTTAATGCGTTTGAGCCAATCAGTTGTGTTGTGACAAGGTAGATACAGAAGAGCCCTATTTGGTAAAAGACCAAGTCCATATTATGGCAAGAACAGATCAAATAAGCAAAGAGAAACGACAGTCCATCATTACTTTAATTTTCAAGAACTTTGAAAGTTTCTTCAAGTGTAGTAGCAAAAACCATCAAGCGCTATGATGAACCTGGCTCTCATGTGGACCGCCACAGGAAAGGAAGACCCAGAATTACCTCTGCTGCAGAGGATAGGTTAATTAGCGGTAACTGCACCTCAGATTGCAGACCAAATAAATTATTCACAGAGTTCAAGTAACAGACACATCTCAACATCCACTGTTCAGAGGAGACTGTGTGAATCAGGTCTTCACGGTCCAATTGCTGCTAAGAAACCACTACTAAAGTACACCAATAATAAGAAGAGACTTGCTTGGGCCAAGAAACACGAGAAATGGACATTAGACTGGTGGAAATCTGTCCTTTGGTCTGATGAGTCCAAATTTGAGATTTTTGGTTCCAACCGCTGTGTCTTTGTGAGACGCAGAGTAGGTGAACGGATGATCTCCGCATGTGTGGTTCCCACCATGAAGCATGGAGGAGGAGGTGTGATGGTGCTTTGCTGGTGACACGGTCTGTGATTTATTTTGAATTCAAGGCACACTTAACCAGCATGGCTACCACAGAATTCTGCAGCGATACGCCATCACATCTAGTTTGGGCTGTCATTTGTTTTTTCAACAAGACAATGACCCAAAACACACCTCCAGGCTGTGTAAGGGCTACTTGACCAAGGAGAGTGATGGAGTGCTGCATCAGATGACCTGGCCTCCACAATCACCTGACCTCAACCCAATTGTGATGGTTTGGGATTGAGTTGAACCGCAGAGTGAAGGAAAAGCAGCCAACAAGTGCTCAGCACATGTGAGAACTCCTTCAAGACTGTTGGAAAAGCATTCCAGGTGAAGCTGGTTGAGAGAATGCCAAGTGTGTGCAAAGCTGGCATCAAGGCAAAGAGTGACTACTTTGAAGAATCTAAAATCTAAAATATTTTGTTTAAAACTTTTTTGGTTACTACATGATTCCATATGTGTTATTTCATAGTTTTGATGTCTTCACTATTATTCTACAATGTAGAAAATAGTAAAAATAAAGAAAAACCCTTGAATGAGTAGGTGTGTCCAAACTGAATGTACTGTATATTGTCCTTTACCCATAGGGGAGCATGATACATATGGACACATAGTGGACATGGGATGGGAACTAGAGACTAGATATACACAGGGAGACATAAATAGAATACCATGGAAACACAAAAGGCATCACTCTGAAGCAGAGACAGACTATATGAATGATGTCCTACCTTCACCATGCCTGTGTTCTCAGAGTTGAGGTTCATCATTTCATTGAAGGAAGTGAAGAGATTCCTCAAGGACTCCATGAAGTCTGCTTCTCCTTTGTTCTCATACAGTCTGGGGAGAAGAGGAAAGATGATGGCGGGAGGGAGAAGAGAGGGATGAAGGGAGGGAGGGAGGAGAGGAGTGAGGGATGTAGGGAGAGGAGAGAGGGATGGAGAGAGGGATGGAGGGAGAGAGAGAGGAGAGGAGAGAGAGAGAGAGAGAGAAGAGGAGAGGAATTGAGAGAGGGATGGAGGGAGAGGAGAGAGGGATGGAGGGAGAGGAAAGAGGATGGAGGGAGAGGAAAGAGGATGGAGGGCGAGAGGGATGGAGGGAGAGGAGAGAGGGATGGCGGGAGAGAGAGAGGAGAGGAGAGAGGGATGGCGGGAGAGAGAGAGGAGAGGAGAGAGGGATGGCGGGAGAGAGAGAGGAGAGGAGAGAGGGATGAGGTAGAGGGGAGGGAGAGGAGAGAGGGATGGAGGGAGAGAGGGAGGAGAGAAAAGAGGGATGTAGGGAGAGAGGGATAGAGGGAGAGAAGGATGGGGAGAAAATAGATGGAGGGAAGAGGGATAGGAGGAGAGAGGGATGGCGGGAGAGAGAGAGGAGAGGAGAGAGGGATGGAGGGAGAGAGGGAGGAGAGAAAAGAGGGATGTAGGGAGAGAGGGATGGAGGGAGAGAAGGATGGGGAGAAAAGAGATGGAGGGAAGAGGGATAGGAGAGAGGGGGTGGTAGGAGAGAATGAGGAAGAGAGCAGGAGAGAGAGGAGAGGAGAGAGAAAGGGAGGAGAGGAGGAATTAAAACCAATGATTAAGAGACCTTTCACGAAGTCCCTCCACACACAATCAGAGACCTGCTGTTAGCTCACACAGAGATGTAAACAGGTCCCCCTGTAGCCGGATGCCAGTTGGCCACTTCTCTGTCATTGTTATATCACTGTTCTCTACCCATCAAACCAGGGCCCACTGACTGCAGGCTCTGCACGGGTTCTCCATGCAAATACCAAACAAGATCAAAATACATTGATCATTGCTGGTCGTCATTAGCATCTAAAACAAACAGGCTCCACCCCTCCAGCCTGCCTGCTTCCAGTGCCAAAAGTAGGGACAATAACGGCAAGTCCTGGCATAGCAAAAGAGTTGCCGATTATTCTGAAATACTTTACGTAGGGGGAAGAATAGTTCATTTACTGTGATTATTTTGACACGATGTGATGTACCTAGCGATCACAAGGCTTCCTAACTGTTTTATAATGAAGGAATCAGGCCAGAGGAGGTGTGGTATATGGCCATTATACCACGGCTAAAGGCTGTTCTTACCCATGATGCAACGCGGAGGGCCTTAGTCGTGGTATACTGGCCATATATCACAAACCCCCGAGGTGCATTATTGCTGTGACCAGGGACTGATTTAGACCTGGGACACCAGGTGGGTGATATTAATGATCAGGGCCTGATTTAGACCTGGAACACCAGGTGGGTGATATTAATGATCAGGGCCTGATTTAGACCTGGGACACCAGGTGGGTGATATTAATGATCAGGGCCTGATTTAGACCTGGGACACCAGGTGGGTGATATTAATGATCAGGGCCTGATTTAGACCTGGGACACCAGGTGGGTGATATTAATGATCAGGGCCTGATTTAGACCTGGGACACCAGGTGGGTGATATTAATGATCAGGGCCTGATTTAGACCTGGGACACCAGGTGGGTGATATTAATGATAAGAGCCTGATTTAGACCTGGGACACCAGGTGGGTGATATTAATGATCAGGGCCTGATTTAGACCTGGGACACCAGGTGGGGTGATATTAATGATCAGGGCCTGATTTAGACCTGGGACACCAGGTGGGTGATAATAATGATCAGGGCCTGATTTAGACCTGGGACACCAGGTGGGTGATATTAATGATCAGGGCCTGATTTAGACCTGGAATGAATGAGTGAGCGTTCATGTGTAAAGGATTAGCATTTCAATTAATATAATTAGCAACTGTGTAGTGATTCCTTTTTGTCTTTCCCTCGTGTTCTCAGTCCACACCCACTTTCCTTTGTCCACCAAGCCGTCCTATTGGTTTAGCCCACTAGGGAACCTCCACTTTAATTTCCTTGTAACCATATCTACTGTTGTTTGTTTATGCATTTCTGTGATTAGTTAGTTAGTAAATGATTAAGCCAATTGGTGTATGGATGATTCATGGTAAAGGCTGGGTTCGTGCAGATAACAATTTACGACGTTTGGAATGAGACTAACGTGAGGTAAAGAATAAATCGTTAATTACAAGACTAACTGATCAGATATTAAAATATCTGAAGAGTTATATGAGGAAAATTATAACCTTGTAATCTGAAGATTTTCCTTGGTGCCCCGACTTCCTAGTTAATTACATCTACATGATTAGTTTAATCACGTAATAATAATTACAGAGAATTGATTTGATAAAATACCAGTCTTCACTTTTAATGATGCCAAAGACATGACAGTATGGAGGCAGAATCTGGACTGTAACCCCTTTGTATGGAGGCAGAACCTGGACTGTAACCCCTTTGTATGGAGGCAGAACCTGGACTGTAACCCCTTTGTATGGAGGCAGAACCTGGACTGTAACCCCTTTGTATGGAGGCAGAACCTGGACTGTAACTCCTTTGTATGGAGGCAGAACCTGGACTGTAACCCTTTGTACGGAGACAGAACCTGGACTGTAACCCCTTTGTATGGAGACAGAACCTGGACTGTAACTCCTTTGTATGGAGACAGAACCTGGACTGTAACTCCTTTGTATGGAGACAGAACCTGGACTGTAACTCCTTTGTATGGAGGCAGAACCTGGACTGTAACTCCTTTGTATGGAGACAGAACCTGGACTGTAACTCCTTTGTATGGAGGCAGAACCTGGACTGTAACCCTTTGTACGGAGACAGAACCTGGACTGTAACCCCTTTGTATGGAGACAGAACCTGGACTGTAACCCCTTTGTATGGAGACAGAACCTGGACTGTAACCCTTTGTATGGAGGCAGAACCTGGACTGTAACCCTTTGTACGGAGGCAGAACCTGGACTGTAACCCCTTTGTATGGAGGCAGAACCTGGACTGTAACCCTTTGTATGGAGGCAGAACCTGGACTGTAACCCCTTTGTATGGAGGCAGAACCTGGACTGTAACCCCTTTGTATGGAGGCAGAACCTGGACTGTAACCCTTTGTATGGAGGCAGAACCTGGACTGTAACCCTTTGTATGGAGGCAGAACCTGGACTGTAACCCCTTTGTATGGAGGCAGAACCTGGACTGTAACCCTTTGTATGGAGACAGAACCTGGACTGTAACCCCTTTGTACGGAGACAGAACCTGGACTGTAACCCCTTTGTACGGAGACAGAACCTGGACTTTAACCCTTTGTACGGAGACAGAACCTGGACTGTAACCCTTTGTACGGAGACAGAACCTGGACTGTAACCCCTTTGTATGGAGACAGAACCTGGACTGTAACCCCTTTGTACGGAGACAGAACCTGGACTTTAACCCTTTGTACGGAGACAGAACCTGGACTGTAACCCTTTGTACGGAGACAGAACCTGGACTGTAACCCCTTTGTATGGAGGCAGAACCTGGACTGCATCCCTGTAACTCTTTGTACGGTGCAAAACAGGAGTGCAAGACAGTAGATTAAATTAAAGCCTCTATTCCCAAACGGGAATGGAACTATAAAATGAGCTGCTTTGTGGGGGAATTAAACTAATGATGTGTGTCTACCGTCTCCAGAATGTACGGATGTATATTAGTGATTACTGAGTAAAACACAAGTTACTCTTCACTTTACTACACTGCTGAGGGGGACAAGACATGTTTAGAGGGGGTTTCCTCCTCCTACACTGCTGAGGGGGACAAGACATGTTTAGAGGGGGTTTCCTCCTCCTACACTGCTGAGGGGGACAAGACATGTTTAGAGGGGGTTTCTTCCTCCTACACTGCTGAGGGGGACAAGACATGTTTAGAGGGGGTTTCCTCCTCCTACACTGCTGAAGGGGACAAGGCATGTTTAGAGGGGGTTTCCTCCTCCTACACTGCTGAGGGGGACAAGACATGTTTAGAGGGGGTTTCCTCCTCCTACACTGCTGAGGGGGACAAGACATGTTTAGAGGGGGTTTCCTCCTGCACTGCTGAAGGGGACAAGACATGTTTAGAGGGGGTTTCCTCCTGCACTGCTGAAGGGGACAAGACATGTTTAGAGGGGGTTTCCTCCTCCTACACTGCTGAGGGGGACAAGACATGTTTAGAGGGGGTTTCCTCCTGCACTGCTGAAGGGGACAAGACATGTTTAGAGGGGGTTTCCTCCTGCACTGCTGAAGGGGACAAGACATGTTTAGAGGGGGTTTCCTCCTCCTACACTGCTGAGGGGGACAAGACATGTTTAGAGGGGGTTTCCTCCTCCTACACTGCTGAGGGGGACAAGACATGTTTAGAGGGGGTTTCCTCCTCCTACACTGCTGAGGGGGACAAGACATGTTTAGAGGGGGTTTCCTCCTCCTACACTGCTGAGGGGGACAAGACATGTTTAGAGGGGGTTTCCTCCTCCTACACTGCTGAAGGGGGACAAGACATGTTTAGAGGGGGTTTCCTCCTCCTACACTGCTGAGGGGGACAAGACATGTTTAGAGGGGGTTTCCTCCTCCTACACTGCTGAGGGGGACAAGACATGTTTAGAGGGGGTTTCCTCCTCCTACACTGCTGAAGGGGGACAAGACATGTTTAGAGGGGGTTTCCTCCTCCTACACTGCTGAGGGGGACAAGACATGTTTAGAGGGGGTTTCCTCCTCCTACACTGCTGAAGGGGGACAAGACATGTTTAGAGGGGGTTTTTCCACATCCAACTTCACACTGTTACTTCCGGACACAGACACGGTAGTGCAGGTTGCCATACCTGGGTTCAAGTAGTATTTGCTATATTTCAAACACTATAGATGTGCTTGATTGAGCTTGCCAATGAAATAGCCACTACTATTTGAAGCCCCGTTAGGTGGTTGCTATCTACATGATGAGAGTCTGTATAACACAGACAGACAGTACAGACAGGCAGGCAGAGATAGGGAATAGCCACTACTATTTGAAGCCAGGTTAGGTGGTTGCTATCTACATGATGAGAGTCTGTATAACACAGACAGACAGTACAGACAGGCAGGCAGAGACAGGGAATAGCCACCGTTGAGTTGAGGGGGCTTACAGGGGATTTGAAGCACCACTCTGAGGTTTCACAACAACTACTGAAATCGTCCTTCCTGCCTCTCATGTGGTGCTACAAAGCAGAGTTCAGAGGCTCTGTTCAAAATGGCACACTCCTCCCTATGGGGCAGTACTTTGACCAGGGCCCCACAGGACCCATATAGTGAATAGTGAAAAGCCAGTCAGTCAGGCACTCTCACTGCTCTCCTGCTGGGAGGAGTGAGGACATTGTGTTTGGTAGACAGACAGACATGGTTCTCAGGGCTCTGGCCGGCCAGTGGAACACGTCTGAGGAGTGAGGGAGGACGGACGGACGGACGGACGGACGGACGGACGGACGGACGGACGGACGGACAGACAGACAGACAGACAGACAGACAGACAGACAGACAGACAGACAGACAGACAGACAGACAGACAGACAGACAGACAGACAGACAGACAGACAGACAGACAGACAGACAGACAGACAGACAGACAGACAGACAGAGACAGAGTTCTTGCTTTCCAAGATGACATTGAAATGTTGCTGAGGGACCAAGTTACAGTTTTGACTGAAATCGTCTTGAAAATCTACGGCAAGACTTGAAAATGGCTGTCTAGCAATGCTCAACAACCAACTTGACAAGAGTTTGAAGAATTTAAAAAATAATAATGTGCAAATATTGTACAATCCAGGTTGTGCAAAGCTCTTAGAGACTTACCCAGAAAGACTCACAGCTGTAATCACTCTTAGAGACGTACCCAGAAACACTCACAGCTGTAATCGCTCTTAGAGACTTACCCAGAAAGACTCACAGCTGTAATCGCTCTTAGAGACTTACCCAGTAAGACTCACAGCTGTAATCGCTCTTAGAGACTTACCCAGAAACACTCACAGCTGTAATCACTCTTAGAGACTTACCCAGAAAGACTCACAGCTGTAATCGCTCTTAGAGACTTACCCAGAAAGACTCACAGCTGTAATCGCTCTTAGAGACTTACCCAGAAACACTCACAGCTGTAATCGCTCTTAGAGACTTACCCAGAAACACTCACAGCTGTGATCGCTCTTAGAGACTTACCCAGAAACACTCACAGCTGTAATCGCTCTTAGAGACTTACCCAGAAAGACTCACAGCTGTAATCGCTCTTAGAGACTTACCCAGAAAGACTCACAGCTGTAATCACTCTTAGAGACTTACCCAGAAAGACTCACAGCTGTAATCGCTCTTAGAGACTTACCCAGAAAGACTCACAGCTGTAATCACTCTTAGAGACTTACCCAGAAAGACTCACAGCTGTAATCGCTCTTAGAGACTTACCCAGAATGACTCACAGCTGTAATCACTCTTAGAGACTTACCCAGAAAGACTCACAGCTGTAATCGCTCTTAGAGACTTACCCAGAAAGACTCACAGCTGTAATCACTCTTAGAGAATTACCCAGAAAGACTCACAGCTGTAATCACTCTTAGAGACTTACCCAGAAAGACTCACAGCTGTAATCACTCTTAGAGAATTACCCAGAAAGACTCACAGCTGTAATCACTCTTAGAGACTTAACCAGAAAGACTCACAGCTGTAATCACTCTTAGAGACTTACCCAGAAAGACTCACAGCTGTAATCGCTCTTAGAGACTTACCCAGAAAGACTCACAGCTGTAATCACTCTTAGAGACTTACCCAGAAAGACTCACAGCTGTAATCGCTCTTAGAGATTTACCCAGAAAGACTCACAGCTGTAATCACTCTTAGAGACTTACCCAGAAAGACTCACAGCTGTAATCGCTCTTAGAGACTTACCCAGAAAGACTCACAGCTGTAATCGCTCTTAGAGACTTACCCAGAAAGACTCACAGCTGTAATCGCTGCCAAAGATGATTCTAACATGTATTGACTCAGGAGTATGGACACTTACGTAAATGAGATATTTCTGAATTTCATTTTCAATACATTTGCACATAAATGTGTCATTATGGGGTATTGTGTGTAGACGGGAGAGAGAAAAAATCTATTTAATCCATTTTAAATTCAGGCAGTAACACAACCAAAGGGAGAATAAGTCAAGGGGTATGAATACTTTGTGAAGGCACTGTAGCATGTTACATACCATGTACTTCCTACTGTCAATATTTACAATCAAACGGAAACGGACACAGACGGACTAATCAACACTAAAGTCATATTATTCACATGAACGCTTTGAGCAGAGTAGTGTGTAGGGGTGTGTGTGTGTGTGTGTGTGTGTGTGTGTGTGTGTGTGTGTGTGTGTGTGTGTGTGTGTGTGTGTGTGTGTGTGTGTGTGTCTGTAGGGTGTGTGTGTGTGTAGGGGTGTGTGTGTCTGTAGGGTGTGTGTGTGTGTGTAGGGGTGTGTGTGTGTGTGTAGGGGTGTGTGTGTAGGGGTAGGAGTGTGTGTGTAGGGGTAGGGGTGTGTGTGTGTGTATGGGTGTGTGTGTGTATAGGGGTGTGTGTGTGTAGGGGTATGGGTGTGTGTGTGTGTGTAGGGGTGTGTGTGTGTTTAGGCGTGTGTGTTTAGGCGTGTGTGTTTAGGCGTGTGTGTTTAGGCGTGTGTGTTTAGGCGTGTTTGTTTAGGCGTGTTTGTTTAGGCGTGTGTGTTTAGGCGTGTGTGTTTAGGCGTGTGTGTTTAGGCGTGTGTGTTTAGGCGTGTGTGTTTAGGCGTGTGTGTTTAGGCGTGTGTGTTTAGGCGTGTGTGTTTAGGCGTGTGTGTTTAGGCGTGTGTGTTTAGGTGTGTGTGTTTAGGCGTGTGTGTTTAGGCGTGTGTGTTTAGGCGTGTGTGTTTAGGCGTGTGTGTTTAGGTGTGTGTGTTTAACCGTGTGTGTTTAGGCGTGTGTGTTTAGGTGTGTGTGTGTAGGGGTGTGTGTGTGTGTAGGGGTGTGTGTGTGTAACACTTACTGGTTGAAGAGGACCCTGGAGCGCACTATGAACTTGAATATGTACTCCAGAGCTTTCATGGCCTTCAGCAGCTGTTCCGTCAGCTTCTCTGCATTCTCCACATAGTTCTTCAGGACCTTGGTCAGCTTCCTGAAGTACATACACACACATATATACACACATTACATTAGATATTATACATAAACATGTATAGCTGTTCTGTCAGCTTCTCGGCATTCTCCACATAGTTCTTCAGGACCTTGGTCAGCTTCCTGAAGTACATACACACACATATATACACACATTACATTAGATATTATACATAAACATGTATAGCTGTTCTGTCAGCTTCTCGGCATTCTCCACATAGTTCTTCAGGACCTTGGTCAGCTTCCTGAAGTACATACACACACATATATACACACATTACATTAGATATTATACATAAACATGTATAGCTGTTCTGTCAGCTTCTCGGCATTCTCCACATAGTTCTTCAGGACCTTGGTCAGCTTCCTGAAGTACATACACACACATATATACACACATTACATTAGATATTGTATAGCTGTTCTGTCACCTTCTCTGCATTCTCTACATAGTTCTTCAAAACATTGGTCAGCTTCTACTGTATTGTAGTCAATGGCATTCCGACGTTGCTCATCCTAATATTTATACATTTCTTAATTACATTCTTTAACGTTTAGATGTGTGTATTGTTGTGAAGTGTTAGATACTACTGCACTATTGGAACACAAGCATTTCACCCACAATAACATCTGGTAAATACAGTTGAAGTGGGAAGTTTACATACAAAAGGGTTTTTCTTTATTTTTACTATTTTCTACATTGTAGAACAATAGCGAAGACATCAAAACTATGAAATAACACCTTGATGTGTTTTTTTTTGCGACTGCACTTGAAGAAACTTTAAAAGTTATTGAAATGTTCCGTACTGACTGACCCATCATGTCTTAAAGTAATGAGGGACTGTTGTTTCTCTTTGCTTATTTGAGCTGTTCTTGCTATGGACTTTTACCAAATATGGCTAGCTTCTGTATACCACACCTACCTTGTTACAGCACAACTGATTGGCTCAAAGAAATTTGGGTGGTGGACCATTCTTGATACACACAGGAAACTGTTGAGTGTGGAAAGACCCAGCAGCATTGCAGTTCTTGACTCAAACCGGTGCGCCTGGCACCTACTACCATACCCTGTTCAAAGGCACTTAAATATTTTGTCTTGCCCATTCACCCTCTGAATAGAACACATACACAATCCATGTCTCAATTGTCTCAAGGCTTAAAAATCCTTCTTTAACCCGTCTCCTCTCCTTCATCTACACTGATTGAAGTGGATTTAACAGGTGACCTCAATAAGGGATCATAGGTTTTCACCTGGATTCACCTGGTCAGTCTGTCATGGAAAGAGCAGGCGTTCCTAATGTTTTGTCCACTCGGTATATTTCTCTAGCGGTAATAAGCTGTACTCACGTGTACGCCAGAGTAGCACTGAAATGCTTGCGGATGTAGGTTTCAAGGACAGGGTTAAAGTGCTGAAACTTCCTGTCTGAAATCAGTCCAATTATGAATACCTGCCAAAAAAAAAGAAAAAAAAAAGAAACAAATTCATTTAAAAACACAAACCGTACAGTCACAAAAGAGTTGGGAGGAAAAAAACTAGACCTTTTCTTTCTTCATTTAAAACGGACAAAAAAGGGAGAGAGAGGAGGAAATGAAATGTAGATTGGAAATAATGAAAAGCCCATTTTCTCTATTGTTTCCCCCAGATAATAAAGACGCAGTAGGCGTTCTCTCTGTAGTTTCTCTCTGGATAAGGGGAGCCGGCTCCACTGCCAATTACCTCGTCACAGGTGACTACTACCTCGTCACAGGTCACAGTTACCTCGTCACAGGTGACTATTACAAACCACATATATAACATTTACTGATACAGGTGTTGTACAATAAGGTGAGATAAGATAAGATTTAATATTATATAGTACTACAAACAGCTCTATTACTGTAAAGACATTAGGATGGTGATTTAATATTATATAGTACTACAAACAGCTCTATTACTGTAAAGACATACGGATGATGATTTAATATTATATAGTACTACAAACAGCTCTATTACTGTAAAGACATTAGGATGATGATTTAATATTATATAGTACTACAAACAGCTCTATTACTATAAAGACATTAGGATGATGATTTAATATTATATAGTACTACAAACAGCTCTATTACTGTGGAGACATACGGATGATGATTTAATATTATATAGTACTACAAACAGCTCTATTACTGTAAAGACATTAGGATGAAGATTTAATATTATATAGTACTACAAACAGCTCTATTACTGTAAAGACATTAGGATGATGATTTAATATTATATAGTACTACAAACAGCTCTATTACTGTAAAGACATACGGATGATGATTTAATATTATATAGTACTACAAACAGCTCTATTACTGTAAAGACATTAGGATGATGATTTAATATTATATAGTACTACAAACAGCTCTATTACTGTAAAGACATTAGGATGATGATTTAATATTATATAGTACTACAAACAGCTCTATTACTGTAAAGACATTAGGATGATGATTTAATATTATATAGTACTACAAACAGCTCTATTACTGTAAAGACATTAGGATGATGATTTAATATTATATAGTACTACAAACAGCTCTATTACTGTAAAGACATTAGGATGATGATTTAATATTACATAGTACTACAAACAGCTCTATTACTGTAAAGACATTAGGATGATGATTTAATATTATATAGTACTACAAACAGCTCTATTACTGTAAAGACATTAGGATGATGATTTAATATTATATAGTACTACAAACAGCTCTATTACTGTAAAGACATTAGGATGATGATTTAATATTATATAGTACTACAAACAGCTCTATTACTGTAAAGACATTAGGATGATGATTTAATATTATATAGTACTACAAACAGCTCTATTAATGTGGAGACATTAGGATGATGATTTAATATTATATAGTACTACAAACAGCTCTATTACTGTAAAGACATTAGGATGATGATTTAATATTATATAGTACTACAAACAGCTCTATTACTGTAAAGACATTAGGATGATGATTTAATATTATATAGTACTACAAACAGCTCTATTACTGTAAAGACATTAGGATGATGATTTAATATTATATAGTACTACAAACAGCTCTATTACTGTAAAGACATTAGGATGATGATTTAATATTATATAGTACTACAAACAGCTCTATTACTGTAAAGACATTAGGATGATGATTTAATATTATATAGTACTACAAACAGCTCTATTACTGTAAAGACATTAGGATGATGATTTAATATTACATAGTACTACAAACAGCTCTATTACTGTAAAGACATTAGGATGATGATTTAATATTATATAGTACTACAAACAGCTCTATTACTGTAAAGACATTAGGATGATGATTTAA
>NC_092088.1:101272975-101277975 GCF_045679555.1 Salvelinus alpinus
AGGTAGGCGCCCCAACCAGGTAGGCTCCCCAACCAGGTAGGCTCCCCAACAGGTAGCCGCCCCAACAGGTAGGCGTCCCAACAGGTAGGCGCCCCAACCAGGTAGGCGCCCCAACAGGTAGCCGCCCCAACAGGTAGGCGTTCCAACAGGTAGGCGCCCCAACCAGGTAGGCGTCCCAACAGGTAGGCGCCCCAACCAGGTAGGCGCCCCAACAGGTAGGCGCCCCAACAGGTAGGCGCCCCAAACAGGTAGGCACCCCAACAGGTAGGCGCCCCAACAGGTAGGCGCGCCCCTGTCCTCTGGTTGTCTCTAACCCAGGACCTGCCTCGTCTCTGGCACATAGCTAACATTCCTTTACGGTGTTAAGGTGTGTATTTAACATTCTTTCAAAACCACACAATGCCTGAGGCAGACCGGAGGCAGAGAGACAATCTGGGACAACTTGTCTGTATTCTGTTTGTCCACACGGGATACTGTGAATCTATGTCAACTTCCTCTTTGACAACACATGCATACATTAGTAATGTGTATGAGTCATAGCTGTATGATACGGTCACATCGCCACAGTGTGGTAAAACAGTATAATATCCTACACACGAAACAGAACAAAATCAAATATTTAATGTGTGTGTGTTTTAAAACAACCGGTACTTACCAAGGAATCAAACACCAGGGTGTCAAACGTGTCGCTGTCTGAGTTCTCCATCATAATGTTAAACAGGGCATCAAGGGTGTCTTGCAGAAACTGTAACGACAGGAAACACAACGTGTTACAACAGAGAGAGGATTTAGTCCGCGTCTCAAACGGCACTCTATTCCCTTATAGGGCTCGGCCAAAAGCAGTACACTATATGGGCAAGAGGTTGCCATTTGTGAAGCACATGTCATTTTTTAAAAAATGCATAAACATTCATTCCCATCCCCTAGTCAGACTCGGGTGGCGTGCATATCGTCCACGGGTTCCGAGTATATTACTCGCTATACAACTCAGTCCCTGGACAATAAAGTATACGAGCTCAGGGCGAGGATCACCTTCCAGAGAGACGTCAGGGACTGTAACATACTCTGTTTTACGGAATCATGGCTCTCTTCTGGATTTATTGTCCCCCTCAATTCAGCCAGCGGGGTTCTCCGTCCACCGAGAGGACAGGATTAAACAACTCTCCGGGAAAAAGAAAGGCGGAGGGATTTGATTTATGATTAACAACTCATGATGTGATTGTGGTAACGTACAGGAAGTATTTTCGTTCTCCCGATCTGGAACACCTCACCATCAAATGCCGACCACATTACCTCCCAAGATAATTCCAGTTTACTGCCTATGTGCAAACTGGAAACTGGGTTGGGTGAATAAACTTGATTTGAGCGTTTCATAGTTGTCCGGTGGTTTTTCCCTCTTGTTTATGTAGAACCTAACAAAACGGAGGACATTTTTTTGGGGGGGGCAGAATTCTGCATGCAAATTCTCAATTTGGTGTTTGTCCCATTTTGTGAATTCTTGGTTGGTGAGCAGAACCCCAGACCTCCCAACCATAGAGGGGGTGTGTTTCCTGAGACAGACGTCATTAAGCTGATAGTATAGTTTATTCCAAAAAAAAGTGAATTTACAGGGAGAAGACTGCCAAGGTATAACAGTGAGCCTTGTCAACACTGATCAAGGGTGAGATACTAAAACGGAACCTCTACACAGAGAATACAAACCCTTTCCTCTAGGACTCAGAGTCCCAAGCTGCTTTCTTGGTCAGGTCTCCCCTTGAAAGAGGTCAGTTGACCTCAAATGGGTCGAACTGGTTCAATAATACAAATGTAAAAACTCCTAATGGGTCATATTGTGTTACCTATGAACTTTGACCTCTCACCTTGACGACCTCTCCTCCCTCGACCTTCATCAGCTGTCGAAGGTTCTGTTGTAGCAGGCTGGTGTTGGAGCGCCACTTCAGCAGACCCAACAGATCCACTGTACGAGACATAACAAACAGAAGAGAGGACAGGACTAATGTTACTACAGCAGACCCAACAGAACCACTAGACATAACAAACAGTAGAGAGGACAGGACTAATGTTACTACAGCAGACCCAACAGAACCACTAGACATAACAAACAGAAGAGAGGACAGGTCTAATGTTACTACAGCAGACCCAACAGAACCACTAGACATAACAAACAGTAGAGAGGACAGGTCTAATGTTACTACAGCAGACCCAACAGAACCACTAGACATAACAAACAGTAGAGAGGACAGGTCTAATGTTACTACAGCAGACCCAACAGAACCACTAGACATAACAAACAGAAGAGAGGACAGGACTAATGTTACTACAGCAGACCCAACAGAACCACTAGACATAACAAACAGAAGAGAGGACAGGACTAATGTTACTACAGCAGACCCAACAGAACCACTAGACATAACAAACAGAAGAGAGGACAGGACTAATGTTACTACAGCAGACCCAACAGAACCACTAGACATAACAAACAGAAGAGAGGACAGGACTAATGTTACTACAGCAGACCCAACAGAACCACTAGACATAACAAACAGAAGAGAGGACAGGACTAATGTTACTACAGCAGACCCAACAGAACCACTAGACATAAACAGAAGAGAGGACAGCCTAATGTTACTACAGCAGACCCAACAGAACCACTAGACATAACAAACAGAAGAGAGGACAGGACTAATGTTACTACAGCAGACCCAACAGAACCACTAGACATAAACAGAAGAGAGGACAGGACTAATGTTACTACAGCAGACCCAACAGAACCACTAGACATAACAAACAGAAGAGAGGACAGGTCTAATGTTACTACAGCAGACCCAACAGAACCACTAGACATAACAAACAGAAGAGAGGACAGGTCTAATGTTACTACAGCAGACCCAACAGAACCACTAGACATAACAAACAGAAGAGAGGACAGGACTAATGTTACTACAGCAGACCCAACAGAACCACTAGACATAACAAACAGAAGAGAGGACAGGACTAATGTTACTACAGCAGACCCAACAGAACCACTAGACATAACAAACAGAAGAGAGGACAGGACTAATGTTACTACAGCAGACCCAACAGAACCACTAGACATAACAAACAGAAGAGAGGACAGGTCTAATGTTACTACAGCAGACCCAACAGAACCACTAGACATAACAAACAGAAGAGAGGACAGGACTAATGTTACTACAGCAGACCCAACAGAACCACTAGACATAACAAACAGAAGAGAGGACAGATGTTATTTAACCTTTATTCACATGTAACTGTGATTTACAATGACAACCTGACATTTAGAGGACAGATGTCAGCTCTACTCAACATCTGAGACAAACCTTGTAGATTGGACTGAATGAGATTAACAGGAAGACAGGTTTTATACACTGCACGAGGACGCTTTCTGCACGAGGACGCTTTCTGCACGAGGACGCTTTCTGCACGAGGACGCTTTCTGCACGGGGACGCTTTCTGCACGAGACGCTTTCTGCACGGGGACGCTTTCTGCACGGGGACGCTTTCTGCACGAGACGCTTTCTGCACAGGGACGACGCTTTCTGCACGGGGACGCTTTCTCCACGGGGACGCTTTCTGCACGGGGACGCTTTCTGCACGGGGACGCTTTCTGCACGGGGACGCTTTCTGCACGGGGACGCTTTCTGCACGGGGACGCTTTCTGCACGGGGACGACGCTTTCTGCACGGGGACGACGCTTTCTGCACGGGGACGACGCTTTCTGCACGGGGACGAAGCTTTCTGCACGGGGACGACGCTTTCTGCACGGGGACGACGCTTTCTGCACGGGGACGACGCTTTCTGCACGGGGACGCTTTCCGCACGGGGACGACGCTTTCCGCACGGGGACGACGCTTTCCGCACGGGGACGACGCTTTCCGCACAGGGACGACGCTTTCCGCACGGGGACGACGCTTTCCGCACGGGGACGACGCTTTCCGCACGGGGACGACGCTTTCCGCACGGGGACGACGCTTTCCGCACGGGGACGCTTTCCGCACGGGGACGCTTTCCGCACGAGGACGGTCAGTCCACCTTGGAGGGATTAGACAACTGGCAGAGCTTGTTAAAACATTCATCTCTATGTATTAAGCTGTGTTATGTTGAAGTATTGATGGCATCACTCAGGACAATCTGTGGGTCTTGAGACCATAATAAATTCAGATACAGCTGGAGCCAGAGAGGAGAGAGGAGAGATGGAGAGGAGAGATGGAGAGGAGAGTCGTTGCATAGCATTGTATTGAATGAATGAAAACAAAAAGTAAAATAGGTAGTGAAGAGCATTCTCTGTTTGAGCTGGAGGAGACACATCACATACTGAGCTGGAGGAGACACATCACATACTGAGCTGGAGGAGACACATCACAAACTGAGCTGGAGGAGACACATCACAAACTGAGCTGGAGGAGACACATCACATACTGAGCTGGAGGAGACACATCACATACTGAGCTGGAGGAGACACATCACATACTGAGCTGGAGGAGACACATCACATACTGAGCTGGAGGAGAAACCTATCTAGTCAGTGATGGAGACGGAGTCCACCCACTGTTGATAGGCACTACTGTAGCCTACTCTCTATCAAGCAGGAGAAAGCAATTTGGCCCTGACAGGCTGCTGATCCAGTCTTGTCTCTAAACACACAGCTCAGTAGTAAATGACGTCCGTCACAGATGAGTCCTGACTGGTGAGGCTACCTGGTCCCCAGCCTCCCTGCTGATCGGCAGGTAGCCTGGTGGTTAGAGCAGGTAGCCTAGTGGTTAGAGCAGGTAGCCAAGTGGTTAGAGTCAGGTAGCCTAGTGGTTAGAGCAGGTAGCCTAGTGGTTAGAGCAGGTAGCCTAGTGGTTAGAGCAGGTAGCCTGGTGGTTAGAGCAGGTAGCCTAGTGGTTAGAGCAGGTAGCCTAGTGGTTAGAGCAGGTAGCCT
Source organism: Salvelinus alpinus (assembly GCF_045679555.1). Lineage (NCBI taxonomy): Eukaryota > Metazoa > Chordata > Actinopteri > Salmoniformes > Salmonidae > Salvelinus > Salvelinus alpinus. The sequence continues at coordinate 101,277,921 of NC_092088.1, forward strand.
AGTGGTTAGAGCAGGTAGCCTAGTGGTTAGAGCAGGTAGACTAGTGGTTAGAGCA
>NC_092088.1:101282975-101350550 GCF_045679555.1 Salvelinus alpinus
AGGTTCTGATAGGGGGGGTTACCACAGAGAGGTAAGGTTCTGATAGGGGGGTTACCACAGCAGAGGTAAGGTTCTGATAGGGGGGTTACCACAGAGGTAAGGTTCTGATAGGGGGGTTACCACAGAGAGGTAAGGTTCTGATAGGGGGGGTTACCACAGAGAGGTAAGGTTCTGATAGGGGGGTTACCACAGCAGAGGTAAGGTTCTGATAGGGGGGTTACCACAGAGGTAAGGTTCTGATAGGGGGGTTACCACAGAGAGGTAAGGTTCTGATAGGGGGGGTTACCACAGAGAGGTAAGGTTCTGATAGGGGGGTTACCACAGCAGAGGTAAGGTTCTGATAGGGGGGTTACCACAGCAGAGGTAAGGTTCTGATAGGGGGGTTACCACAGAGGTAAGGTTCTGATAGGGGGGTTACCACAGAGAGGTAAGGTTCTGATAGGGGGGTTACCACAGCAGAGTCAGAGAGGTTCTGATCGGATTAGAGCACTGAACCACAGAACCTGTCTGGCCAGGAGAGAGAGCTCTGTGTCACAAACAGCACACTATTGTACCCGGTGTGTATAGTAGGACGATGAAGCTAGGGAGAACCTACGGGTGAGAGAGAGTATCCTGTAGAGAAAACATCACGCTGGGTAGTAATGGTCCTGAACACCTGGTGACTGGACGCTGAGCAGCAGTTTGAATGCAGGTGTCTGATCTATATTGTGACAAGTCATCCTCCGCTCCTTGGTGTCCCTCATTACAGGCATTGTGAAAGGTCTTCTTCTGCGTCTTATTGAGAGCAATGTTCCCGAAGGCAGAATAACAACAAGTCAAACTACAGGTTCACACACGGCTCCGTCTTCATTAAAGATACAGAGGAACCTGGGTATCTCTGGGATCATATAACACCTTCACATCAGGGCCAACATCTGGCATCAGGAATCAACAGAGGACACAGGTCTGACTTCTCCCATCACATGCAGGGTTCTGGGTGCAGGGTTCTGGGTGCAGGGTTCTGGGTACAGGGTTCTGGGTACAGGGTTCTGGGTACAGGGGTGTAGTAGTCAGGTCCCCACCTCAGGTCCCCCACCTCAGGTTCCCCACCTCAGGTCCCCCACCTCAGGTCCCCCACCTCAGGTCCCCCACCTCAGGTCCCCCACCTCAGGTCCCCCACCTCAGGTCCCCCACCTCAGGTCCCCCACCTCAGGTCCCCCACCTCAGAGAGAAGCTCTCTGTACCTCCTCTAATAAGACCATTATGTATATCAAGCATTAACCTGTTGATTTAATACACACAGGTACTTCTGCAGCAACCATGTGGCCCAAATGGCACCATATTCCCTATGTAGTGCACTACTTTTGACCAGGGTCCATAGTGGTCCACAGGGCTCTGGTCAACAGTAGTGCACTACATAGGGAATAGGGTGCCATTTTGTCCTCAGCCTGTGTTCTCTGCATGGCCTTCTTTACCTAGCCTACCTGTGTTCTCTGCATGGCCTTCTATACCTAGCCTACCTGTGTTCTCTGCATGGCCTTCTTTACCTAGCCTACCTGTGTTCTCTGCATGGCCTTCTTTACCTAGCCTACCTGTGTTCTCTGCATGGCCTTCTTTACCTAGCCTACCTGTGTTCTCTGCATGGCCTTCTTTACCTAGCCTACCTGTGTTCTCTGCATGGCCTTCTTTACCTAGCCTACCTGTGTTCTCTGCATGGCCTTCTTTACCTAGCCTACCTGTGTTCTCTGCATGGCCTTCTTTACCTAGCCTACCTGTGTTCTCTGCATGGCCTTCTATACCTAGCCTACCTGTGTTCTCTGCATGGCCTTCTATACCTAGCCTACCTGTGTTCTCTGCATGGCCTTCTTTACCTAGCCTACCTGTGTTCTCTGCATGGCCTTCTTTACCTAGCCTACCTGTGTTCTCTGCATGGCCTTCTTTACCTAGCCTACCTGTGTTCTCTGCATGGCCTTCTTTACCTAGCCTACCTGTGTTCTCTGCATGGCCTTCTTTACCTAGCCTACCTGTGTTCTCTGCATGGCCTTCTTTACCTAGCCTACCTGTGTTCTCTGCATGGCCTTCTTTACCTAGCCTACCTGTGTTCTCTGCATGGCCTTCTTTACCTAGCCTACCTGTGTTCTCTGCATGGCCTTCTATACCTAGCCTACCTGTGTTCTCTGCATGGCCTTCTTTACCTAGCCTACCTGTGTTCTCTGCATGGCCTTCTTTACCTAGCCTACCTGTGTTCTCTGCATGGCCTTCTTTACCTAGCCTACCTGTGTTCTCTGCATGGCCTTCTTTACCTAGCCTACCTGTGTTCTCTGCATGGCCTTCTTTACCTAGCCTACCTGTGTTCTCTGCATGGCCTTCTATACCTAGCCTACCTGTGTTCTCTGCATGGCCTTCTTTACCTAGCCTACCTGTGTTCTCTGCATGGCCTTCTATACCTAGCCTACCTGTGTTCTCTGCATGGCCTTCTATACCTAGCCTACCTGTGTTCTCTGCATGGCCTTCTTTACCTAGCCTACCTGTGTTCTCTGCATGGCCTTCTTTACCTAGCCTACCTGTGTTCTCTGCATGGCCTTCTTTACCTAGCCTACCTGTGTTCTCTGCATGGCCTTCTTTACCTAGCCTACCTGTGTTCTCTGCATGGCCTTCTATACCTAGCCTACCTGTGTTCTCTGCATGGCCTTCTATACCTAGCCTACCTGTGTTCTCTGCATGGCCTTCTTTACCTAGCCTACCTGTGTTCTCTGCATGGCCTTCTTTACCTAGCCTACCTGTGTTCTCTGCATGGCCTTCTTTACCTAGCCTACCTGTGTTCTCTGCATGGCCTTCTTTACCTAGCCTACCTGTGTTCTCTGCATGGTCTTCTTTACCTAGCCTACCTGTGTTCTCTGCATGGTCTTCTTTACCTAGCCTACCTGTGTTCTCTGCATGGCCTTCTTTACCTAGCCTACCTGTGTTCTCTGCATGGCCTTCTTTACCTAGCCTACCTGTGTTCTCTGCATGGCCTTCTTTACCTAGCCTACCTGTGTTCTCTGCATGGCCTTCTTTACCTAGCCTACCTGTGTTCTCTGCATGGCCTTCTTTACCTAGCCTACCTGTGTTCTCTGCATGGCCTTCTTTACCTAGCCTACCTGTGTTCTCTGCATGGCCTTCTTTACCTAGCCTACCTGTGTTATGTATGCAGCAGCCTCTCTGTTCTGCAGCAGCCTCTCATCCCAGAGAGAAGAGGTGTAGAGAGAGAGAGAACTGCTGCATATAGCTGCTATGTGACTGGACTGTAATGACGATGTACTTACACAACACTGAGCTGTTTCAAATGGTTCCCTGGGAGCAGAAATCCTCTCTCTTTTAATTCACCATCTCTGCTGTTTCACATGATCTGAGTCAGACCGCTCTTTATTCAGAATGTGTCTTTATGGTGGGGCGGAACGGGAAACGGCTGTAGGCTAGTAAAACTATGCATTTAAAGTGCCAAAAGATTGGCTGTTGCAGTCAGTGCCTCGGTCTTCCCCTGGTCTCTGTTCTCATCGCTTCAGTTTTTTCATCTCGTCTTTATTTCCATGTTCATCCCATCTCGTAGGCCAAGACAGATTGAAAACCATTCTAGTGTTTGCTTCATTCTTCTGACAAATGCCTGTTTAGTTCACAGACACTCAAAAGGAGAGGAAGCCATGAATCCCAGATGTCAAGATCACCAGTCTAACACACATTCTATATTAGTTATAATGAGGTGTTCAACGGTACGGTTCTAGATGAGGAACATGTCATTCTATATAGTTATAATGAGGTGTTCAACGGTACGGTTCTAGGTGAGGAACATGTCATTCTATATAGTTATAATGAGGTGTTCAACGGTACGGTTCTAGATGAGGAACATGTCATTCTATATAATTATAATGAGGTGTTCAACGGTACGGTTCTAGATGAGGAACATGTCATTCTATACAGTTATAATGAGGGGTTCAACGGGACGGTTCTAGGTGAGGAACATGTCATTCTATATAGTTATAATGAGGGGTTCAATGAGACGGTTCTAGGTGAGGAACATGTCATTCTATATAGTTATAATGAGGTGTTCAACGGTACGGTTCTAGATGAGGAACATGTCATTCTATATAATTATAATGAGGTGTTCAACGGTACGGTTCTAGATGAGGAACATGTCATTCTATATAGTTATAATGAGGTGTTCAACGGTACGGTTCTAGATGAGGAACATGTCATTCTATACAGTTATAATGAGGTATTCAACGGTACTGTTCTAGATGAGGAACATGTCATTCTATATAGTTATAATGAGGTGTTCAACGGGACGGTTCTAGGTGAGGAACATGTCATTCTATATAGTTATAATGAGGTGTTCAACGGGACGGTTCTAGATGAGGAACATGTCATTCTATATAGTTATAATGAGGTGTTCAACGGGACGGTTCTAGATGAGGAACATGTCATTCTATATAGTTATAATGAGGTGTTCAACGGTACGGTTCTAGGTGAGGAACATGTCATTCTATATAGTTATAATGAGGTGTTCAACGGTACGGTTCTAGATGAGGAACATGTCATTCTATACAGTTATAATGAGGGGTTCAACGGTACGGTTCTAGATGAGGAACATGTCATTCTATATAGTTATAATGAGGTGTTCAACGGTACTGTTCTAGATGAGGAACATGTCATTCTATATAGTTATAATGAGGGGTTCAACGGTACGGTTCTAGATGAGGAACATGTCATTCTATATAGTTATAATGAGGTGTTCAACGGTACTGTTCTAGATGAGGAACATGTCATTCTATATAGTTATAATGAGGTGTTCAACGGGACGGTTCTAGGTGAGGAACATGTCATTCTATATCGTTATAATGAGGTGTTCAACGGTACGGTTCTAGATGAGGAACATGTCATTCTATATAGTTATAATGAGGTGTTCAACGGTACTGTTCTAGATGAGGAACATGTCATTCTATAGAATTATAATGAGGTGTTCAACGGTACGGTTCTAGATGAGGAACATGTCATTCTATATAATTATAATGAGGTGTTCAACGGGACGGTTCTAGATGAGGAACATGTCATTCTATATCGTTATAATGAGGTGTTCAACGGTACGGTTCTAGATGAGGAACATGTCATTCTATACAGTTATAATGAGGGGTTCAACGGTACTGTTCTAGATGAGGAACATGTCATTCTATATAGTTATAATGAGGTGTTCAACGGTACGGTTCTAGGTGAGGAACATGTCATTCTATATAGTTATAATGAGGTGTTCAACGGTACGGTTCTAGATGAGGAACATGTCATTCTATACAGTTATAATGAGGGGTTCAACGGTACGGTTCTAGATGAGGAACATGTCATTCTATATAGTTATAATGAGGTGTTCAACGGTACTGTTCTAGATGAGGAACATGTCATTCTATATAGTTATAATGAGGGGTTCAACGGTACGGTTCTAGATGAGGAACATGTCATTCTATATAGTTATAATGAGGTGTTCAACGGTACTGTTCTAGATGAGGAACATGTCATTCTATATAGTTATAATGAGGTGTTCAACGGGACGGTTCTAGGTGAGGAACATGTCATTCTATATCGTTATAATGAGGTGTTCAACGGTACGGTTCTAGATGAGGAACATGTCATTCTATATAGTTATAATGAGGTGTTCAACGGTACTGTTCTAGATGAGGAACATGTCATTCTATAGAATTATAATGAGGTGTTCAACGGTACGGTTCTAGATGAGGAACATGTCATTCTATATAATTATAATGAGGTGTTCAACGGGACGGTTCTAGATGAGGAACATGTCATTCTATATAGTTATGAGGTATTCAACGGTACGGTTCTAGATGAGGAACATGTCATTCTATATAGTTATGAGGTATTCAACGGTACTGTTCTAGATGAGGAACATGTCATTCTATATTAGTTATAATGAGGTGTTCAACGGTACGGTTCTAGGTGAGGAACATGTGATTCTATATAGTTATAATGGGGTGTTCAACGGGACGGTTCTAGATGAGGAACATGTCATTCTATATAGTTATAATGAGGTGTTCAACGGTACTGTTCTAGATGAGGAACATGTCATTCTATATAGTTATAATGAGGTGTTCAACGGGACGGTTCTAGGTGAGGAACATGTCATTCTATATCGTTATAATGAGGTGTTCAACGGTACGGTTCTAGATGAGGAACATGTCATTCTATATAGTTATAATGAGGTGTTCAACGGTACTGTTCTAGATGAGGAACATGTCATTCTATATAGTTATAATGAGGTGTTCAACGGTACGGTTCTAGATGAGGAACATGTCATTCTATACAGTTATAATGAGGTGTTCAACGGGACGGTTCTAGATGAGGAACATGTCATTCTATATCGTTATAATGAGGTGTTCAACGGTACGGTTCTAGATGAGGAACATGTCATTCTATACAGTTATAATGAGGGGTTCAACGGTACTGTTCTAGATGAGGAACATGTCATTCTATATAGTTATAATGAGGTGTTCAACGGTACGGTTCTAGATGAGGAACATGTCATTCTATACAGTTATAATGAGGTGTTCAACGGGACGGTTCTAGATGAGGAACATGTCATTCTATATAGTTATAATGAGATGTTCAACGGTACGGTTCTAGATGAGGAACATGTCATTCTATATAATTATAATGAGGTGTTCAACGGTACGGTTCTAGATGAGGAACATGTCATTCTATATTAGTTATAATGAGGTGTTCAACGGGACGGTTCTAGGTGAGGAACATGTCATTCTATACAGTTATAATGAGGGGTTCAACGGGACGGTTCTAGGTGAGGAACATGTCATTCTATATAGTTATAATGAGGGGTTCAATGAGACGGTTCTAGGTGAGGAACATGTCATTCTATATAGTTATAATGAGGTGTTCAACGGTACGGTTCTAGATGAGGAACATGTCATTCTATATAATTATAATGAGGTGTTCAACGGGACGGTTCTAGGTGAGGAACATGTCATTCTATATAGTTATGAGGTATTCAACGGTACTGTTCTAGATGAGGAACATGTCATTCTATATAGTTATAATGAGGTGTTCAACGGGACGGTTCTAGGTGAGGAACATGTCATTCTATATAGTTATAATGAGGTGTTCAACGGGACGGTTCTAGATGAGGAACATGTCATTCTATATAGTTATAATGAGGTGTTCAACGGTACTGTTCTAGATGAGGAACATGTCATTCTATATAGTTATAATGAGGTGTTCAACGGGACGGTTCTAGGTGAGGAACATGTCATTCTATATCGTTATAATGAGGTGTTCAACGGTACGGTTCTAGATGAGGAACATGTCATTCTATATAGTTATAATGAGGTGTTCAACGGTACTGTTCTAGATGAGGAACATGTCATTCTATATAATTATAATGAGGTGTTCAACGGTACGGTTCTAGATGAGGAACATGTCATTCTATATAATTATAATGAGGTGTTCAACGGGACGGTTCTAGATGAGGAACATGTCATTCTATATAGTTATGAGGTATTCAACGGTACGGTTCTAGATGAGGAACATGTCATTCTATATAGTTATGAGGTATTCAACGGTACTGTTCTAGATGAGGAACATGTCATTCTATATTAGTTATAATGAGGTGTTCAACGGTACGGTTCTAGGTGAGGAACATGTCATTCTATATAGTTATAATGAGGTGTTCAACGGGACGGTTCTAGATGAGGAACATGTCATTCTATATAGTTATAATGAGGTGTTCAACGGTACTGTTCTAGATGAGGAACATGTCATTCTATATAGTTATAATGAGGTGTTCAACGGGACGGTTCTAGGTGAGGGACATGTCATTCTATATCGTTATAATGAGGTGTTCAACGGTACGGTTCTAGATGAGGAACATGTCATTCTATATAGTTATAATGAGGTGTTCAACGGTACTGTTCTAGATGAGGAACATGTCATTCTATATAGTTATAATGAGGTGTTCAACGGGACGGTTCTAGATGAGGAACATGTCATTCTATATCGTTATAATGAGGTGTTCAACGGTACGGTTCTAGATGAGGAACATGTCATTCTATACAGTTATAATGAGGGGTTCAACGGTACTGTTCTAGATGAGGAACATGTCATTCTATATAGTTATAATGAGGTGTTCAACGGTACGGTTCTAGATGAGGAACATGTCATTCTATACAGTTATAATGAGGTGTTCAACGGGACGGTTCTAGATGAGGAACATGTCATTCTATACAGTTATAATGAGGTGTTCAACGGGACGGTTCTAGATGAGGAACATGTCATTCTATACAGTTATAATGAGGTGTTCAACGGGACGGTTCTAGGTGAGGAACATGTCATTCTATATAGTTATAATGAGGTGTTCAATGGTACGGTTCTAGATGAGGAACATGTCATTCTATACAGTTATAATGAGGTGTTCAACGGGACGGTTCTAGATGAGGAACATGTCATTCTATACAGTTATAATGAGGTGTTCAACGGTACGGTTCTAGATGAGGAACATGTCATTCTATATAGTTATAATGAGGTGTTCAACGGGACGGTTCTAGATGAGGAACATGTCATTCTATATAGTTATGAGGTATTCAACGGTACGGTTCTAGGTGAGGAACATGTCATTCTATATAGTTATAATGAGGTGTTCAACGGTACGGTTCTAGATGAGGAACATCATGTCATCTGCACCAGCTTGGTCGTTTTACTGGTAGGGAGGGCAGGAGGGAGAGAGATTGGTGGAGAGAAAGAGAGATAGAGAGAGAGAGAGAGAAGTAAGGAGGGCTGGAGGGAGAGAGAGAGATGGAGAGAGAGGGATGTGGAGAGAGAGAGAAGGAGGGCTGGAAGGAGAGAGAAAGGTGGAGAGAGAGAGAGAAGTAGGGAGGGCTGGAGGGAGAGAGAGAGCGAGAGAGAGTAGAGGAGGGAGAGAAGGCTGGAGGCAATGCTGTAGTGGGCTGGAAGGAGACAGGGCTAGAGGGAGAGAGAGTCTCTTTACCGTTCTGTGTGAGCTTGGTGGAACACACCAGGGTTGCTATCTGGAAGGAGTCCTTGCTGATGGTACAGTTGCCCAGGTTGTGTGTACCCTTCCCTGTAGTGGACAAGCCCTTCTCCTCCAGCTCCACCTTGGTAGCAGGCAGGTTCAGGTACAGAGACGAGTCCTCCAGCTTCTTAGCCTCAGCCTGGGGGTCATAGAACACAGAATTAAATACACAAATATACCTTCTCCGTCGTGTTATAATATCTACCGTGAATACGATGAGGTGGTGTTATATTTCCTGTATACGATGAGGTGGTGTTATATTACCTACCCTGAATACGATGAGGTGGTGTTATATTACCTACCCTGTATACGATGAGGTGGTGTTATATTACCTACCCTGAATACGATGAGGTGGTGTTATATTACCTACCCTGAATACGATGAGGTGGTGTTATATTACCTACCCTGTATACGATGAGGTGGTGTTATATTACCTACCCTGAATACGATGAGGTGGTGTTATATTACCTACCCTGAATACGATGAGGTGGTGTTATATTACCTACCCTGAATACGATGAGGTGGTGTTATATTACCTACCCTGAATACGATGAGGTGGTGTTATATTACCTACCCTGAATACGATGAGGTGGTGTTATATTACCTACCCTGTATACGATGAGGTGGTGTTATATTACCTACCCTGTATACGATGAGGTGGTGTTATATTACCTACCCTGAATACGATGAGGTGGTGTTATATTACCTACCCTGAATACGATGAGGTGGTGTTATATTACCTACCCTGAATACGATGAGGTGGTGTTATATTACCTACCCTGTATACGATGAGGTGGTGTTATATTACCTACCCTGTATACGATGAGGTGCTATATTACCTACCCTGTATACGATGAGGTGGTGTTATAATACCTACCCTGTATACGATGAGGTGGTGTTATAATACCTACCCTGTATACGATGAGGTGGTGTTATATTACCTACCCTGTATACGATGAGGTGGTGTTATATTACCTACCCTGAATATGATGTAGTGGTGTTATATTACCTACCCTGAATACGATGAGGTGGTGTTATATTACCTACCCTGTATACGATGAGGTGGTGTTATATTACCTACCCTGAATACGATGAGGTGGTGTTATATTACCTACCCTGAATACGATGAGGTGGTGTTATATTACCTACCCTGAATACGATGAGGTGGTGTTATATTACCTACCCTGTATACGATGAGGTGGTGTTATATTACCTACCCTGTATACGATGAGGTGCTATATTACCTACCCTGTATACGATGAGGTGGTGTTATAATACCTACCCTGTATACGATGAGGTGGTGTTATAATACCTACCCTGTATACGATGAGGTGGTGTTATATTACCTACCCTGTATACGATGAGGTGGTGTTATATTACCTACCCTGAATATGATGTAGTGGTGTTATATTACCTACCCTGAATACGATGAGGTGGTGTTATATTACCTACCCTGAATACGATGAGGTGGTGTTATATTACCTACCCTGAATACGATGAGGTGGTGTTATATTACCTACCCTGAAAATGATGAGGTGGTGTTATATTACCTACCCTGTATACGATGAGGTGGTGTTATATTACCTACCCTGAAAACGATGAGGTGGTGTTATATTACCTACCCTGTATACGATGAGGTGGTGTTATATTACCTACCCTGTATACGATGAGGTGGTGTTATAATACCTACCCTGTATACGATGAGGTGGTGTTATAATACCTACCCTGTATACGATGAGGTGGTGTTATATTACCTACCCTGTATACGATGAGGTGGTGTTATATTACCTACCCTGTATACGATGAGGTGGTGTTATATTACCTACCCTGTATACGATGAGGTGGTGTTATATTACCTACCCTGTATACGATGAGGTGGTGTTATATTACCTACCCTGTATACGATGAGGTGGTGTTATATTACCTACCCTGTATACAATGAGGTGGTGTTATATTACCTACCCTGAATACGATGAGGTGGTGTTATATTACCTACCCTGAATACGATGAGGTGGTGTTATATTACCTACCCTGAATATGATGAGGTGGTGTTATATTACCTACCCTGTATACGATGAGGTGGTGTTATATTACCTACCCTGAATACGATGAGGTGGTGTTATATTACCTACCCTGTATATGATGAGGTGTTATATTACCTACCTTGTATACGATGAGATCATGCTCTCCGTCCCTCAGGGTCGTCCCATCGTACCTCATCAGCTTTACAAATGACAGGGCGAATATCTTCTCTGATTTGTCTTTGGCTGCAGGGGGAGGAGGGGATACAGAGGAGATGGTGTTTTAGCTGGAGAGGCGGCGAGTCTGGGCCTGGGCGTGGGTTGGGGACTGGGGCTTGGAATGGAAATGGGCTGGAGCCCATCACTGGTCATTAGTGTCTCACTGCCTTTGGAGGGTCCAGAGGGACACAGAACAGGGCCAGGGTAACAAGGATGAGGCTAAAGCAGCTTGGCTCAGCTGTCAACAGCTGGTTAGAGCCCCGCCCACTGAACCAGACAACCAGTTAGAGCCCCGCCCACTGAGCCAGACAACCAGTTAGAGCCCCGCCCACTGAGCCAGACAACCAGTTAGAGCCCCTCCCACTGAACCAGACAACCAGTTAGAGCCCCGCCCACTGAGCCAGACAACCAGTTAGAGCCCCGCCCACTGAACCAGACAACCAGTTAGAGCCCCGCCCACTGAACCAGACAACCAGTTAGAACCCCACTGAACCAGACAACCAGTTAGAGCCCCGCCCACTGAACCAGACAACCAGTTAGAGCCCCACTGAACCAGACAACCAGTTAGAGCCCCACTGAACCAGACAACCAGTTAGAGCCCCGCCCACTGAACCAGACAACCAGTTAGAGCCCCGCCCACTGAACCAGACAACCAGTTAGAGCCCCGCCCACTGAACCAGACAACCAGTTAGAGCCCCGCCCACTGAACCAGACAACCAGTTAGAGCCCCGCCCACTGAGCCAGACAACCAGTTAGAGCCCCGCCCACTGAACCAGACAACCAGTTAGAGCCCCACTGAACCAGACAACCAGTTAGAGCCCCACTGAACCAGACAACCAGTTAGAGCCCCACTGAACCAGACAACCAGTTAGAGCCCCGCCCACTGAACCAGACAACCAGTTAGAGCCCTGCCCACTGAACCAGACAACCAGTTAGAGCCCCGCCCACTGAACCAGACAACCAGTTAGAGCCCCGCCCACTGAACCAGACAACCAGTTAGAGCCCCGCCCACTGAACCAGACAACCAGTTAGAGCCCCACTGAACCAGACAACCAGTTAGAGCCCCACTGAACCAGACAACCAGTTAGAACCCCACTGAACCAGACAACCAGTTAGAGCCCCGCCCACTGAACCAGACAACCAGTTAGAGCCCCACTGAACCAGACAACCAGTTAGAGCCCCGCCCACTGAACCAGACAACCAGTTAGAGCCCCGCCCACTGAGCCAGACAACCAGTTAGAGCCCCGCCCACTGAACCAGACAACCAGTTAGAGCCCCACTGAACCAGACAACCAGTTAGAGCCCCACTGAACCAGACAACCAGTTAGAGCCCCGCCCACTGAACCAGACAACCAGTTAGAGCCCCGCCCACTGAACCAGACAACCAGTTAGAGCCCCGCCCACTGAACCAGACAACCAGTTAGAGCCCCGCCCACTGAACCAGACAACCAGTTAGAGCCCCGCCCACTGAACCAGACAACCAGTTAGAGCCCCGCCCACTGAACCAGACAACCAGTTAGAGCCCCGCCCACTGAACCAGACAACCAGTTAGAGCCCCGCCCACTGAACCAGACAACCAGTTAGAGCCCCGCCCACTGAACCAGACAACCAGTTAGAGCCCCGCCCACTGAACCAGACAACCAGTTAGAGCCCCGCCCACTAAACCAGACAACCAGTTAGAGCCCCGCCCACTGAACCAGACAACCAGTTAGAGCCCCGCCCACTGAACCAGACAACCAGTTAGAACCCCACTGAACCAGACAACCAGTTAGAGCCCCGCCCACTGAACCAGACAACCAGTTAGAGCCCCGCCCACTGAACCAGACAACCAGTTAGAGCCCCGCCCACTGAACCAGACAACCAGTTAGAGCCCCGCCCACTGAACCAGACAACCAGTTAGAGCCCCGCCCACTGAACCAGACAACCAGTTAGAGCCCCGCCCACTGAACCAGACAACCAGTTAGAACCCCACTGAACCAGACAACCAGTTAGAGCCCCACTGAACCAGACAACCAGTTAGAGCCCCACTGAACCAGACAACCAGTTAGAGCCCCACTGAACCAGACAACCAGTTAGAGGCCCACTGAACCAGACAACCAGTTAGAACCCCACTGAACCAGACAACCAGTTAGAGCCCCGCCCACTGAACCAGGCAACCAGTTAGAGCCCCGCCCACTGAACCAGGCAACCAGTTAGAGCCCCGCCCACTGAACCAGACAACCAGTTAGAGCCCCGCCCACTGAACCAGACAACCAGTTAGAGCCCCGCCCACTGAACCAGACAACCAGTTAGAGCCCCGCCCACTAAACCAGACAACCAGTTAGAGCCCCGCCCACTGAACCAGACAACCAGTTAGAGCCCCGCCCACTGAACCAGACAACCAGTTAGAGCCCCGCCCACTGAACCAGACAACCAGTTAGAGCCCCGCCCACTGAACCAGACAACCAGTTAGAGCCCCGCCCACTGAACCAGACAACCAGTTAGAGCCCCGCCCACTGAACCAGACAACCAGTTAGAGCCCCGCCCACTAAACCAGACAACCAGTTAGAGCCCCGCCCACTGAACCAGACAACCAGTTAGAGCCCCACTGAACCAGACAACCAGTTAGAGCCCCGCCCACTGAACCAGACAACCAGTTAGAGCCCCGCCCACTGAACCAGACAACCAGTTAGAGCCCCGCCCACTGAACCAGACAACCAGTTAGAGCCCCACTGAACCAGACAACCAGTTAGAACCCCACTGAACCAGACAACCAGTTAGAACCCCACTGAACCAGACAACCAGTTAGAGCCCCACTGAACCAGACAACCAGTTAGAGCCCCACTGAACCAGACAACCAGTTAGAACCCCACTGAACCAGACAACCAGTTAAAGCCCCACTGAACCAGACAACCAGTTAGAACCCCACTGAACCAGACAACCAGTTAGAACCCCACTGAACCAGACAACCAGTTAGAACCCCACTGAACCAGACAACCAGTTAGAACCCCGCCCACTGAACCAGACAACCAGTTAGAGCCCCGCCCACTGAACCAGACAACCAGTTAGAGCCCCGCCCACTGAACCAGACAACCAGTTAGAGCCCCGCCCACTGAACCAGGCAACCAGTTAGAGCCCCGCCCACTGAACCAGACAACCAGAGCCCCGCCCACTGAACCAGACAACCAGTTAGAGCCCCGCCCACTGAACCAGACAACCAGTTAGAGCCCCGCCCACTAAACCAGACAACCAGTTAGAGCCCCGCCCACTGAACCAGACAACCAGTTAGAGCCCCACTGAACCAGACAACCAGTTAGAGCCCCGCCCACTGAACCAGACAACCAGTTAGAGCCCCGCCCACTGAACCAGACAACCAGTTAGAGCCCCACTGAACCAGACAACCAGTTAGAGCCCCACTGAACCAGACAACCAGTTAGAGCCCCACTGAACCAGACAACCAGTTAGAGCCCCACTGAACCAGACAACCAGTTAGAGCCCCACTGAACCAGACAACCAGTTAGAGCCCCGCCCACTGAACCAGACAACCAGTTAGAGCCCCGCCCACTGAACCAGACAACCAGTTAGAACCCCACTGAACCAGACAACCAGTTAGAGCCCCACTGAACCAGACAACCAGTTAGAGCCCCACTGAACCAGACAACCAGTTAGAGCCCCACTGAACCAGACAACCAGTTAGAGCCCCGCCCACTGAACCAGACAACCAGTTAGAGCCCCGCCCACTGAACCAGACAACCAGTTAGAGCCCCGCCCACTGAACCAGACAACCAGTTAGAGCCCCGCCCACTAAACCAGACAACCAGTTAGAGCCCCGCCCACTGAACCAGACAACCAGTTAGAGCCCCACTGAACCAGACAACCAGTTAGAGCCCCGCCGACTGAACCAGACAACCAGTTAGAGCCCCGCCCACTGAACCAGACAACCAGTTAGAGCCCCGCCCACTGAACCAGACAACCAGTTAGAGCCCCACTGAACCAGACAACCAGTTAGAACCCCACTGAACCAGACAACCAGTTAGAACCCCACTGAACCAGACAACCAGTTAGAGCCCCACTGAACCAGACAACCAGTTAGAGCCCCACTGAACCAGACAACCAGTTAGAACCCCACTGAACCAGACAACCAGTTAAAGCCCCACTGAACCAGACAACCAGTTAGAACCCCACTGAACCAGACAACCAGTTAGAACCCCACTGAACCAGACAACCAGTTAGAACCCCACTGAACCAGACAACCAGTTAGAACCCCGCCCACTGAACCAGACAACCAGTTAGAGCCCCGCCCACTGAACCAGACAACCAGTTAGAGCCCCGCCCACTGAACCAGACAACCAGTTAGAGCCCCGCCCACTGAACCAGGCAACCAGTTAGAGCCCCGCCCACTGAACCAGACAACCAGAGCCCCGCCCACTGAACCAGACAACCAGTTAGAGCCCCGCCCACTGAACCAGACAACCAGTTAGAGCCCCGCCCACTAAACCAGACAACCAGTTAGAGCCCCGCCCACTGAACCAGACAACCAGTTAGAGCCCCACTGAACCAGACAACCAGTTAGAGCCCCGCCCACTGAACCAGACAACCAGTTAGAGCCCCGCCCACTGAACCAGACAACCAGTTAGAGCCCCACTGAACCAGACAACCAGTTAGAGCCCCACTGAACCAGACAACCAGTTAGAGCCCCACTGAACCAGACAACCAGTTAGAGCCCCACTGAACCAGACAACCAGTTAGAGCCCCACTGAACCAGACAACCAGTTAGAGCCCCGCCCACTGAACCAGACAACCAGTTAGAGCCCCGCCCACTGAACCAGACAACCAGTTAGAACCCCACTGAACCAGACAACCAGTTAGAGCCCCACTGAACCAGACAACCAGTTAGAGCCCCACTGAACCAGACAACCAGTTAGAGCCCCACTGAACCAGACAACCAGTTAGAGCCCCACTGAACCAGACAACCAGTTAGAGCCCCGCCCACTGAACCAGACAACCAGTTAGAGCCCCGCCCACTGAACCAGACAACCAGTTAGAGCCCCGCCCACTGAACCAGACAACCAGTTAGAGCCCCGCCCACTGAACCAGACAACCAGTTAGAGCCCCACTGAACCAGACAACCAGTTAGAGCCCCACTGAACCAGACAACCAGTTAGAACCCCACTGAACCAGACAACCAGTTAGAACCCCACTGAACCAGACAACCAGTTAGAGCCCCACTGAACCAGACAACCAGTTAGAGCCCCACTGAACCAGACAACCAGTTAGAGCCCCACTGAACCAGACGACCAGTTAGAGCCCCACTGAAGCAGTCAACCAGTTAGAGCCCCACTGAACCAGACAACCAGTTAGAGCCCCACTGAACCAGACAACCAGTTAGAGCCCCACTGAACCAGACAACCAGTTAGAACACCACTGAACCAGACAACCAGTTAGAGCCCCGCCCACTGAACCAGACAACCAGTTAGAGCCCCGCCCACTGAACCAGACAACCAGTTAGAGCCCCGCCCACTGAACCAGACAACCAGTTAGAGCCCCGCCCACTGAACCAGACGACCAGTTAGAGCCCCGCCCACTGAACCAGACGACCAGTTAGAGCCCCGCCCACTGAACCAGACGACCAGTTAGAGCCCCGCCCACTGAACCAGACAACCAGTTAGAGCCCCGCCCACTGAACCAGACAACCAGTTAGAGCCCCACTGAACCAGACAACCAGTTAGAGCCCCACTGAACCAGACAACCAGTTAGAGCCCCACTGAACCAGACAACCAGTTAGAGCCCCACTGAACCAGACAACCAGTTAGAGCCCCACTGAACCAGACAACCAGTTAGAACCCCACTGAACCAGACAACCAGTTAGAACCCCACTGAACCAGACAACCAGTTAGAACCCCACTGAACCAGACAACCAGTTAGAGCCCCACCCACTGAACCAGACAACCAGTTAGAGCCCCACCCACTGAACCAGAAAACCAGTTAGAACCCCACTGAACCAGACAACCAGTTAGAGCCCCACTGAACCAGACAACCAGTTAGAACCCCACTGAACCAGACAACCAGTTAGAACCCCACTGAACCAGACAACCAGTTAGAACCCCACTGAACCAGACAACCAGTTAGAACCCCACTGAACCAGACAACCAGTTAGAGCCCCACTGAACCAGACAACCAGTTAGAGCCCCACTGAACCAGACAACCAGTTAGAGCCCCGCCCACTGAACCAGACAACCAGTTAGAGCCCCGCCCACTGAACCAGACAACCAGTTAGAACCCCACTGAACCAGACAACCAGTTAGAGCCCCACTGAACCAGACAACCAGTTAGAGCCCCACTGAACCAGACAACCAGTTAGAGCCCCACTGAACCAGACAACCAGTTAGAGCCCCACTGAACCAGACAACCAGTTAGAGCCCCGCCCACTGAACCAGACAACCAGTTAGAGCCCCGCCCACTGAACCAGACAACCAGTTAGAGCCCCGCCCACTGAACCAGACAACCAGTTAGAGCCCCGCCCACTGAACCAGACAACCAGTTAGAGCCCCACTGAACCAGACAACCAGTTAGAGCCCCACTGAACCAGACAACCAGTTAGAACCCCACTGAACCAGACAACCAGTTAGAACCCCACTGAACCAGACAACCAGTTAGAGCCCCACTGAACCAGACAACCAGTTAGAGCCCCACTGAACCAGACAACCAGTTAGAGCCCCACTGAACCAGACGACCAGTTAGAGCCCCACTGAAGCAGTCAACCAGTTAGAGCCCCACTGAACCAGACAACCAGTTAGAGCCCCACTGAACCAGACAACCAGTTAGAGCCCCACTGAACCAGACAACCAGTTAGAACACCACTGAACCAGACAACCAGTTAGAGCCCCACTGAACCAGACAACCAGTTAGAGCCCCGCCCACTGAACCAGACAACCAGTTAGAGCCCCGCCCACTGAACCAGACAACCAGTTAGAGCCCCACTGAACCAGACAACCAGTTAGAGCCCCGCCCACTGAACCAGACGACCAGTTAGAGCCCCGCCCACTGAACCAGACGACCAGTTAGAGCCCCGCCCACTGAACCAGACAACCAGTTAGAGCCCCGCCCACTGAACCAGACAACCAGTTAGAGCCCCACTGAACCAGACAACCAGTTAGAGCCCCACTGAACCAGACAACCAGTTAGAGCCCCACTGAACCAGACAACCAGTTAGAGCCCCACTGAACCAGACAACCAGTTAGAGCCCCACTGAACCAGACAACCAGTTAGAACCCCACTGAACCAGACAACCAGTTAGAACCCCACTGAACCAGACAACCAGTTAGAACCCCACTGAACCAGACAACCAGTTAGAGCCCCACCCACTGAACCAGACAACCAGTTAGAGCCCCACCCACTGAACCAGAAAACCAGTTAGAACCCCACTGAACCAGACAACCAGTTAGAGCCCCACTGAACCAGACAACCAGTTAGAACCCCACTGAACCAGACAACCAGTTAGAACCCCACTGAACCAGACAACCAGTTAGAACCCCACTGAACCAGACAACCAGTTAGAGCCCCACTGAACCAGACAACCAGTTAGAGCCCCGCCCACTGAACCAGACAACCAGTTAGAGCCCCGCCCACTGAACCAGACAACCAGTTAGAGCCCCGCCCACTGAACCAGACAACCAGTTAGAGCCCCGCCCACTGAACAGACAACCAGTTAGAGCCCCGCCCACTGAACCAGACAACCAGTTAGAGCCCCGCCCATTGAACCAGACAACCAGTTAGAGCCCCGCCCACTGAACCAGACAACCAGTTAGAGCCCCACTGAACCAGACAACCAGTTAGAGCCCCACTGAACCAGACGACCAGTTAGAGCCCCACTGAAGCAGTCAACCAGTTAGAGCCCCACTGAACCAGACAACCAGTTAGAGCCCCACTGAACCAGACAACCAGTTAGAGCCCCACTGAACCAGACAACCAGTTAGAACACCACTGAACCAGACAACCAGTTAGAGCCCCGCCCACTGAACCAGACAACCAGTTAGAGCCCCACTGAACCAGACAACCAGTTAGAGCCCCGCCCACTGAACCAGACGACCAGTTAGAGCCCCGCCCACTGAACCAGACAACCAGTTAGAGCCCCGCCCACTGAACCAGACAACCAGTTAGAGCCCCACTGAACCAGACAACCAGTTAGAGCCCCACTGAACCAGACAACCAGTTAGAGCCCCACTGAACCAGACAACCAGTTAGAGCCCCACTGAACCAGACAACCAGTTAGAGCCCCACTGAACCAGACAACCAGTTAGAACCCCACTGAACCAGACAACCAGTTAGAACCCCACTGAACCAGACAACCAGTTAGAACCCCACTGAACCAGACAACCAGTTAGAGCCCCACCCACTGAACCAGACAACCAGTTAGAGCCCCACCCACTGAACCAGAAAACCAGTTAGAACCCCACTGAACCAGACAACCAGTTAGAGCCCCACTGAACCAGACAACCAGTTAGAACCCCACTGAACCAGACAACCAGTTAGAACCCCACTGAACCAGACAACCAGTTAGAACCCCACTGAACCAGACAACCAGTTAGAGCCCCACTGAACCAGACAACCAGTTAGAGCCCCACTGAACCAGACAACCAGTTAGAGCCCCGCCCACTGAACCAGACAACCAGTTAGAGCCCCGCCCACTGAACCAGACAACCAGTTAGAGCCCCGCCCACTGAACAGACAACCAGTTAGAGCCCCGCCCACTGAACCAGACAACCAGTTAGAGCCCCGCCCACTGAACCAGACAACCAGTTAGAGCCCCGCCCACTGAACCAGACAACCAGTTAGAGCCCCACTGAACCAGACAACCAGTTAGAGCCCCACTGAACCAGACAACCAGTTAGAACCCCACTGAACCAGACAACCAGTTAGAGCCCCACTGAACCAGACAACCAGTTAGAGCCCCACTGAACCAGACAACCAGTTAGAGCCCCGCCCACTGAACCAGACAACCAGTTAGAGCCCCACTGAACCAGACAACCAGTTAGAGCCCCGCTGAACCAGACAACCAGTTAGAGCCCCGCCCACTGAACCAGACAACCAGTTAGAGCCCCACTGAACCAGACAACCAGAACACAACACATACACTATCCCATCCTCAGTCAGAACACATATGAGTCCAATAATCTGAACTGTAACTGTTATGCTGTATCCAGTCGTTAGCGACCATATGGCAGAGATGATCTGCACTCCATCTTGGCTAAACTATCCCCAGGGAGAATGATGTCAGCACACTGTATATTCTGACCAGACCCCGAGTGTACTACATAGAAAATAGAGCAGTATTTGTGAAGCAGCCTCAGTGTGGGTCCTATATAAACCCGAGAGGAGAGTTATGGCGGAGTTGGAGTTATGTGTCCTGTAAGTTTAACGTGGGATGGGACCGCATACATCACCATCACAGATCAACAAGCTCAAATTTACGTGATGTTCAGGCCGTGATTCATCCGAGTATCTGGTGCATTCAGTCTGTATAAATCAACATCTTGGTTTTCTGCCCGTAGCCTGGCGTGGTGAATAAATCGCTCTGCTCGCTGGACTGGAAGACAACCAATAAAAAGATAGAGGAGGACTACTGTATGTATGCTGCAGAATCAGGAGAGGAGTGGATTCACTGCGCAATGACTTCCATCAGACACAAGCACAGAATCACAGATTAAAACGGCTTCAGTTTGGGAGTCAGTGGATTATCTTGTCCAGAAACCGGTACGTCTCAGCTGTTCACTGACCTAGAATGAACTGTCTGACCTGTGCTCTCTCTCCTACCTCCTAAACACTAAATGACAACATCGCCCCCAACAGGCGAATAGGGCAGGACGGGAAATATCAGCCTCAGGTAACATGCCTCAGGTAATCATCCAACCAGAGCCAGAAAGACAAGGGAATTAACTATACTGAACAAAAATGTATTTAAAAAAACGCAACATGCAACAATTTAAAAGATTTGACGGAATTACAGTTCATAGAAGGAAATTAGTCAATTTAAATAAATTCATTAGACCCTAATCTATGGATTTCACATGACTGGGTAGGTGCACAGCCTGACTGGCTGGCTGGCTGGCTGGCTGAGTGACTGGCTGGCTGAGTGAGTGGCTGGCTGAGTGACTGGCTGGCTGAGTGACTGGCTGGCTGAGTGAGTGAGTGAGTGAGTGAGTGAGTGAGTGAGTGAGTGAGTGAGTGAGTGAGTGAGTGAGTGAGTGAGTGAGTGAGTGAGTGAGTGAGTGAGTGAGTGGCTGGCAGAGTGACTGGCTGGCAGAGTGACTGACTGGCAGAGTGACTGACTGGCAGAGTGACTGGCTGGCAGAGTGACTGGCTGGCAGAGTGACTGGCTGGCAGAGTGACTGGCTGGCAGAGTGACTGACTGGCAGAGTGACTGGCTGGCAGAGTGACTGGCTGGCAGAGTGACTGGCCGGCAGAGTGACTGACCGGCAGAGTGACTGGCCGGCCGAGTGACTGGCCGGCCGAGTGACTGGCCGGCCGAGTGACTGGCCGGCCGAGTGACTGGCCGGCCGAGTGACTGGCCGGCCGAGTGACTGGCCGGCCGAGTGACTGGCCGGCCGAGTGACTGGCCGGCCGAGTGACTGGCCGGCCGAGTGACTGGCCGGCCGAGTGACTGGCCGGCCGAGTGACTGGCCGGCCGAGTGACTGGCCGGCCGAGTGACTGGCTTAGTGACTGGCTGGCTGAGTGACTGGCTTAGTGACTGGCTGGCTGAGTGACTGGCTGGCCGAGTGACTGGCTGGCCGAGTGACTGGCTGGCCGAGTGACTGGCTTAGTGACTGGCTGGCTGAGTGACTGGCTTAGTGACTGGCTGGCTGAGTGACTGGCTGACTGGCTGAGTGGCTGGCTGGCTGGCTGGCTGAGTGACTGTCTGTCTGGCTGGCTGGCTGAGTGACTGGCTGGCTGGCTGGCTGAGTGACTGGCTGGCTGAGTGACTGGCTGGCTGAGTGACTGGCTGGCTGAGTGTGTGTGAGTGTGTGAATGCTGAAGGAGAGGACAGATAGCTTCCCCCTAACTACAGCACGTTTCAGACAGACAACCCCCAGTCCAGACTGGCTGGCTGGCTGGCTGAGTGTGTGTGAGTGTGTGAATGCTGAAGGAGAGGACAGATAGCTTCCCCCTAACTACAGCACGTTTCAGACAGACAACCCCCAGTCCAGTCTGGCTGGCTGGCTGAGTGTGTGTGAGTGTTACTGCTGAAGGAGAGGACAGATAGCTTCCCCCTAACTACAGCACGTTTCAGACAGACAACCCCCAGTCCAGACTGGCTGGACCTGCTAATTGCTCGTTTTGCATACGGCTCTCCGCTAACAACTGGCCCTCACTCCACCGCCCCGCCCCTCTTGGCTGGGCTAACCGATAATACACCATGCGGAGAGCAGCTGGAGCAACATGGCTGCCAGGACAGGCTTCCTCAGCCCTGTTCCACACCCATAAACATTAAAAACACCACCAAAACTAAATAAATACATTTATAATTGAGTCCCTTCAGCCAGGCGGACGCCTTTCCCAACATACAAATGAGCAGTTACAGGGATTTATTCTCTCAGCCCGGGCCCACCGACAGCCAGCCCGGGCCCACCGACAGCCAGATTAGGAGCCAGTCTGCTTGACTTGGACGACCGGGGACAGATTAGGAGCCAGTCTGCTTGACTTGGACGACAGGGGACAGATTAGGAGCCAGTCTGCTTGACTTGGACGACAGGGGACAGATTAGGAGCCAGTCTGCTAGACTTGGACGACAGATTAGGAGCCAATTGATTAGTATTTATGAATTCATTGTCTGAATAATTTTATGAATTTAAATTTGTGGTCTAAATTATGAATTAATATTTGTGCTCATGGCCTAGTGGTGCATGAATTTATATTTGTGCTCATGGCCTAGGTTGGTCTAGTAGTCCATGAATATAAATTTGTGCTCGTGGCCTCCATCTTTCCCCGCCGTCACCCCCTCTCCATCTTTCCCCGCCGTCACCCCCTCTCCATCTTTCCCCGCCGTCACCCCCTCTCCATCTTTCCCCGCCGTCACCCCCTCTCCATCTTTCCCCGCCGTCACCCCCTCTCCATCTTTCCCCGCCGTCACCCCCTCTCCATCTTTCCCCGCCGTCACCCCCTCGCCATCTTTCCCCGCCGTCACCCCCTCTCCATCTTTCCCCGCCGTCACCCCCTCTCCATCTTTCCCCGCCGTCACCCCCTCTCCATCTTTCCCCGCCGTCACCCCCTCTCCATCTTTCCCCGCCGCCACCCCCTCTCCATCTTTCCCCGCCGCCACCCCCTCTCCATCTATCCCCGCCGTCCCCCCCTCTCCATCTTTCCCCGCCGTCCCCCCCTCTCCATCTTTCCCCGCCGTCACCACCTCTCCATCTTTCCCCGCCGTCACCCTCTCCATCTTTCCCCGCCGTCACCCTCTCCATCTTTCCCCGCCGTCAACCCCTCTCCATCTTTCCCCGCCGTCACCCCCTCTCCATCTTTCCCCGCCGTCGCCCTCTCCATCTTTCCCCGCCGTCACCCTCTCCATCTTTCCCCGCCGCCACCCTCTCCATTTTTCCCCGCCGCCACCCTCTCCATCTTTCCCCGCCGTCACCCTCTCCATCTTTCCCCGCCGCCACCCTCTCCATCTTTCCCCGCCGTCACCCTCTCCATCTTTCCCCGCCGTCACCCTCTCCATCTTTCCCCGCCGTCACCCTCTCCATCTTTCCCCGCCGTCACCCTCTCCATCTTTCCCCGCCGTCACCCTCTCCATCTTTCCCCGCCGTCAACCCCTCTCCATCTTTCCCCGCCGTCACCCCCTCTCCATCTTTCCCCGCCGTCACCCTCTCCATCTTTCCCCGCCGTCACCCTCTCCATCTTTCCCCGCCGTCACCCCCTCTCCATCTTTCCCCGCCGTCACCCTCTCCATCTTTCCCCGCCGTCAGCCTCTCCATCTTTCCCCGCCGCCACCCTCTCCATCTTTCCCCACCGTCACCCTCTCCATCTTTCCCCACCGCCACCCTCTCCATCTTTCCCCACCGTCACCCTCTCCATCTTTCCCCACCGTCACCCTCTCCATCTTTCCCCACCGTCACCCTCTCCATCTTTCCCCACCGTCACCCTCTCCATCTTTCCCCACCGTCACCCTCTCCATCTTTCCCCACCGTCACCCTCTCCATCTTTCCCCACCGTCACCCTCTCCATCTTTCCCCACCGTCACCCTCTCCATCTTTCCCCACTGTCACCCTCTCCATCTTTCCCCACCGTCACCCTCTCCATCTTTCCCCACCGTCACCCTCTCCATCTTTCCCCACCGTCACCCTCTCCATCTTTCCCCACCGTCACCCTCTCCATCTTTCCCCACCGTCACCCTCTCCATCTTTCCCCACCGTCACCCTCTCCATCTTTCCCCACCGTCACCCTCTCCATCTTTCCCCACCGTCACCCTCTCCATCTTTCCCCACCGTCACCCTCTCCATCTTTCCCCACCGTCACCCTCTCCATCTTTCCCCACCGTCACCCTCTCCATCTTTCCCCACCGTCACCCTCTCCATCTTTCCCCACTGTCACCCTCTCCATCTTTCCCCACTGTCACCCTCTCCATCTTTCCCCACTGTCACCCTCTCCATCTTTCCCCACTGTCACCCTCTCCATCTTTCCCCACTGTCACCCTCTCTATCTCAATTAAATAAAGTCAGAAAAGAACTTAAAAACATTCACATTTGTACTTACATTCTTGAGATGATCGGTGACGGAAGGTGAATCGCAGGTGACTTCGGTTCACGTCTTCAATAGGGATGGCAACCTTGATGGTTTCAAACCAGCGAGGCTGTTTGATCTGGTAGTAGATGACAGACTTGTACTCCAAGATGCCCTCGTCTCCAGCACCAGGGAACATCACGTTCTGAAAGAGAGAGAGAGATAGGTGGAAATGGAGAATGTATTTTAATATAATAATAAAAAACATTTAACAGACGCTTTAATCAAAAGCAACTTAAAGTTAGCCGTACATTTTACATATGGGTGGTCCCGGGAATCAAACCACTATACTGTAAAAGCCATGTTCTACTAACTGACCTACAGAGGACCATGTTCTACTAACTGAACTACAGAGGACCATGTTCTACTAACTGAACTACAGAGGACCATGTTCTACTAACTGAACTACAGAGGACCATGTTCTACTAACTGAACTACAGAGGACCATGTTCTACTAACTGAACTACAGAGGACCATGTTCTACTAACTGAACTACAGAGGACCATGTTCTACTAACTGAACTACAGAGGACCATGTTCTACTAACTGAACTACAGAGGACCATGTTCCACTAACTGAACTACAGAGGACCATGTTCCACTAACTGAACTACAGAGGACCATGTTCCACTAACTGAACTACAGAGGACCATGTTCTACTAACTGACCTACAGAGGACCATGTTCTACTAACTGACCTACAGAGGACCATGTTCTACTAACTGAACTACAGAGGACCATGTTCTACTAACTGACCTACAGAGGACCATGTTCTAGTAACTGACCTACAGAGGACCATGTTCTACTAACTGACCTACAGAGGACCATGTTCTACTAACTGAACTACAGAGGACCATGTTCTACTAACTGAACTACAGAGGACCTGGAGACAGTATCATCAGCTTAAAGGTGAACTATGTTAACTGTGTTAATATAAAGCAGGAACTCCAGCCAGTCTGTCCACCAACCGAAGTCCCCAGAAAACACCCTGCTTAATTAGAAATTAAATATTAAAATGACCACTGCTCTGTGTGTGTGTGTGTGTGTGTTTGTGTGTGTGTGTCCGTGCCTGTATCTGTGTGTGTGTGTGTGTGTGTGTGTGTGTGTGTGTGTGTGTGTGTGTGTGTGTGTGTGTGTGTGTACATGTGTGTGTGTGTGTACATGTGTTGCTGGAGAGACCAGCTGGTTGTACTGGTCCAGACAAGTCATTATCGTTCCCCAGTGGATCCCTGGGGTGGGTCAGGGCCTCGCTGTAAACCACTATGCCCTCCGTGGTGGGGGGAGGGTGGACAAGGGATGCGGGGGAGGGAGGGGAGTGCAGGAGGGGAGTGCAGGAGGGGAAGGAACAGGAGGGAGGGAGGGAGGGAGGGAGGGAGGGAGGGAGGGAGGGAGGGAGGGAGGGAGGGAGGGAGAGAGGGAGGGAGGGAGGGAGGGAGGGAGGGAGGGAGGGAGGGAGGGAGGGAGGGAGGGACATTCATGTATGATTCTCTATCAACAAGGTCAGTGGTCCCTCAACCTCACTCCTCCTCCTGACATGCGCGCATGCAGAAACGCAAACACACAGAGAAACGCAGATACACACGTGCTAGCCTAGCCCTGCCTGACTCACTCCAACAAATAGGAGAAATAGCAGGCCAGGTCTCCCCCAGGCCTCTCTCTCGCTCTCTCTCTCTTCCCCCCTTACAGGAGGCAGGTGGTTACTGCTGGCCTCTACTAGAGATGGACACAGATATTCATCTGAACGGACGATAGTATTCCATTACTTACAAGAGTATTCATTGTAGAAAAACATCATATATACATACAGCAGTAGGCCTCTATTAACAATACAAAGACTTGGTCGAAAATGAAATGACATGATCTGTGACATCGTAGCCGACAAGAAAACACCATGACATTCTGAATGTTAATAAAACAACCATTTTATGACCGCTTTTATTAAAATGAGGTACCGGTAGCCTACACAAGTCTAGCTGGTTGTTATCGTCAGTCAGGCAGAGGAACCGCAGTCAGTCAGGGGAACCGCAGCCAGTCAGGGGAACCAGTCAGTCAGTCAGAGGAACCGCAGCCAGTCAGGGGAACCGTAGTCAGTCAGGGAAACCGCAGTCAGTCAGGGAAACCGCAGCCAGTCAGGGAAACCGCAGCCAGTCAGGGAAACCGCAGTCAGTCAGGGAAACCGCAGTCAGTCAGGGAAACCGCAGTTAGTCAGGGAAACCGCAGCCAGTCAGGGAAACCGCAGCCAGTCAGGGAAACCGCAGTCAGTCAGGGGAACCGTAGTCAGTCAGGGAAACCGCAGTCAGTCAGGGAAACCGCAGCCAGTCAGGGGAACCGCAGTCAGTCAGTCAGAGGAACCGCAGCCAGTCAGAGGAACAACAGCCAGTCAGGGGAACCGCAGTCAGTCAGGGGAACCGCAGTCAGTCAGGGGAACCGCAGTCAGTCAGGGGAACCGCAGTCAGTCAGAGGAACCAGCCAGTCAGAGGAACCGCAGTCAGTCAGGGGAACCAGCCAGTCAGAGGAACCGCAGTCAGTCAGGGGAACCGCAGTCAGTCAGAGGAACCGCGGCCAGTCAGAGGAACCGCAGTCAGTCAGAGGAACCGCAGTCAGTCAGGGGAACCGCAGCCAGTCAGGGGAACCGCAGCCAGTCAGGGGAACCGCAGCCAGTCAGGGGAACCGCAGCCAGTCAGGGGAACCGCAGTCAGCCAGGGGAACCGCGGCCAGTCAGAGGAACCGCGGCCAGTCAGAGGAACCGCGGCCAGTCAGAGGAACCGCAGTCAGTCAGGGGAACCGCAGTCAGTCAGGGGAACCGCAGTCAGTCAGGGGAACCGCAGCCAGCCAGGGGAACCGCAGCCAGCCACGGGAACCGCAGCCAGTCAGAGGAACCGCGGCCAGTCAGAGGAACCGCGGCCAGTCAGAGGAACCGCAGTCAGTCAGAGGAACCGCAGTCAGTCAGAGGAACCGCAGCCAGCCAGGGGAACCGCAGCCAGCCAGGGGAACCGCAGCCAGCCAGGGGAACCGCAGCCAGCCAGGGGAACCGCAGCCAGCCAGGGGAACCGCAGCCAGCCAGGGGAACCGCAGGAGGTCAGGGGAACCGCAGGAGGTCAGGGGAACCATGTGTAGCAAGGGGAAGTAGGAGATTTATAAATCACTGCTAAATGGAATTACAATGACGGAATGAAGTTCTCGTAGACGAGGACGGGGAACGCAGCAAAATAGCCCCAATTAGCCGTGCAACGTTAGCTAGCTAGTTAGCTGGATCATGTAGCTAGCTGGCTACTTTACATGGATTTGATGCAGTCAAGACAGGCACTACCCAATGGTATGATAGATAACCTACGACAGCAACAGGTTTGTCCGACAGCCGCAGGTGATCGTAACATTGTTTGTGGTGTTAATGTGTCAAGTTAACAGCAGGGGGCGAGTTGACCTGTCGTTGCTTCCTCTCCAGTAGGTATAACAGACTGGATGAACAAGGCTGCTCAGTTAGTCTTCACATGCCTGGAATTTCCTCTGTGTGAGAGAGGAGGAGAACGTCCTCTGTGTGAGAGAGGAGGAGAACGTCCTCTGTGTGAGAGAGGAGGAGAACGTCCTCTGTGTGAGAGAGGAGGAGAACGTCCTCTGTGTGAGAGAGGAGGAGAACGTCCTCTGTGTGAGGAGGAGGAGAACGTCCTCTGTGTGAGAGGAGGAGAACGTCCTCTGTGTGAGAGAGGAGGAGAACGTCCTCTGTGTGAGAGGAGGAGAACGTCCTCTGTGTGAGAAGAGGAGAACGTCCTCTGTGTGAGAGGAGGAGAACGTCCTCTGTGTGAGAGAGGAGGAGAACGTCCTCTGTGTGAGAGGAGGAGAACGTCCTCTGTGTGAGAGGAGGAGAACGTCCTCTGTGTGAGAGAGGAGGAGAACGTCCTCTGTGTGAGAGGAGGAGAACGTCCTCTGTGTGAGAGAGGAGGAGAACGTCCTCTGTGTGAGAGGAGGAGAACGTCATTGTATTGTGTGAATATATAGCGGCAAGAAAAAGTATGTGAACCCTTTGGAATTACCTGGATTTCTGAATACATTTATCATCAAATCTGATCATCTAAGTCACAACAATAGACAAACATAGTGTGCTTAAACTAATAACACACTAATTATATTATTTTTCTTGTCTATTGAATACATCATTTAAACATTCACAGTGTAGGTTGGATGTGAACCCCAAGGCTAATGACTTCTCTAAAAGCTAATTGGAGTCAGGAGTCAGTTTACCTGGAGTCCAATCAATGAGACGAGATTGGAGATGTTGGTTAGAGCTGCCTTGCCCTATAAAAAACACTCACAAAATTTGAGTTTGTTATTCACAGGAAGCATTGCCTGATGTGACCCATGCCTCAAACAAAAGATCTCAGAAGACCCAAGATAAAGAATTGTTGACTTGCATAAAGCTGGAGATACAAAGGTATCTCTAAAAGCCTTGATGTTCATCAGTCCACAGTAAGACACATCGTGGCCGTCCTGCAAAGGATATCAGACCCAGAGAGACGGGAAGGATATGGTGTGAGGGGTTTTACTATGTTAGACACAGAGTGGACAAAACATTAGGAACACCTGCTCTTTCCATGACAGGCTGACCAGGTGAAAGCTATGATCCCTTATTGATGTCACTTGTTAAATCCACTTCAATCAGTGTAGATGAAGGAGAGGAGGTGGGTTAAAGAAGGAAGGTCATTTGTCTGGTGTTCACAAACAATCAGGTCAATTTCCGTTTGAAAGTCTTTTTTTGAGAAATGATGGACTACAGTAAGCTGATCGCCAAGCATTGAGACATAGCAGTCAGGTCCGGTCAGCCCTCTTAATCACAGGTTTTGGCTTTCCCCAGTGAGAGCTGAACTATAGCACGTCAAACCTCTAGAAAACGGACCACGAGGTGGACAGAACTTTCCCCAGTGAGCTGAACTACAGCACGTCAAACCTCTAGAAAACGGACCACGAGGCGGACACAACGAGATCTAAAAAGCAGTGAGACCAACATTCATTCGTCAGTCAGTACCTCCACGTTCTTTCTTTCTGTCGTGTGTGTGTGTGTGTGTGTGTGTGGCAATACCTCCAGTTTCTTTCCGTCCTCGTCGTAGACTGTCATGGTGACCTCTACATTCTTGGGGGTGGACTTGCTTCCTTTATCAAACTCTCCCTGAACCAGGGTTACGTAGATATCGTTACGCACGTCACCTGAAGGGGAAACAAAAAGGCTTATGAGTCACACACCTCACTGACACCTCACTGACACCTCACTGACACCTCACTGACACCTCACTGACACCTCACTGACACCTCACTGACACCTCACTGACAGTACACACACCTGTCCTGACTGTAGACCTGCATGCTGAATGTGGATCTCACTGACAAAGGGTCGTGTCCTGACTGTAGACCTGCATGCTTAGAAAGGCAGGAACCTAGGAAGAAACCTAGAGAGGAACCAGGCTATGAGGGGTGGCCAGTCCTCTTCTGGCTGTGCCGGGTGGAGATTATAACAGAACATGGCCAGGATGTTCAAATGTTCATAGATGACCAGCAGGGTCAGATAATAATAATCACAGTGGTTGTAGAGGGTGAAACAGGTCAGCACCTCTCAGATAATAATAATCACAGTGGTTGTAGAGGGTGAAGCAGGTCAGCACCTCTCAGATAATAATAATCACAGTGGTTGTAGAGGGTGAAGCAGGTCAGCACCTCTCAGATAATAATAATCACAGTGGTTGTAGAGGGTGAAGCAGGTCAACACCTCTCAGATAATAATAATCACAGTGGTTGTAGAGGGTGAAACAGGTCAGCACCTCTCAGATAATAATAATCACAGTGGTTGTAGAGGGTGAAACAGGTCAGCACCTCTCAGATAATAATAATCACAGTGGTTGTAGAGGGTGAAGCAGGTCAGCACCTCTCAGATAATAATAATCACAGTGGTTGTAGAGGGTGAAACAGGTCAACACCTCTCAGATAATAATAATCACAGTGGTTGTAGAGGGTGAAACAGGTCAGCACCTCTCAGATAATGTGAGTCATTATTATTAATGGATCATAATACTACCTGGCATGATGATCTCTGATTGGATCATAATACAACCTGATGATCTCTGAATGGATCATAATACTACCTGACGATCTCTGAATGGATCATAATACTACCTGACGATCTCTGAATGGATCATAATACTACCTGATGATCTCTGAATGGATCATAATACTACCTGATGATCTCTGAATGGATCATAATACTACCTGACGATCACTGAATGGATCATAATACTACCTGATGATCTCTGAATGGATCATAATACTACCTGATGATCTCTGAATGGATCATAATACTACCTGACGATCTCTGAATGGATCATAATACTACCTGATGATCTCTGAATGGATCATAATACTACCTGACGATCTCTGAATGGATCATAATACTACCTGGTGATCTCTGAATGGATCATAATACTACCTGATGATCTCTGAATGGATCATAATACTACCTGATGATCTCTGAACAGATCATAATACTACCTGATGATCTCTGAATGGATCATAATACTACCTGATGATCTCTGATTGGATCATAATACTACCTGATGATCTCTGATTGGATCATAATACTACCTGATGATCTCTGAATGGATCATAATACTACCGGATGATCTCTGAATGGATCATAATACTACCTGGCATGACGATCTCTGAATGGATCATAATACTACCTGACGATCTCTGAACAGATCATAATACTACCTGGCATGATGATCTCTGAATGGATCATAATACTACCTGATGATCTCTGAACGGATCATAATACTACCTGGCATGATCTCTGAACGGATCATAATACTACCTGATGATCTCTGAATGGATCATAATACTACCTGATAATCTCTGATTGGATCATAATACTACCTGACGATCTCTGAACAGATCATAATACTACCTGGCATGATGATCTCTGAATGGATCATAATACTACCTGATGATCTCTGAACGGATCATAATACTACCTGGCATGATCTCTGAACGGATCATAATACTACCTGATGATCTCTGAATGGATCATAATACTACCTGATAATCTCTGATTGGATCATAATACTACCTGGCATGACGATCTCTGAACGGATCATAATACTACCTGGCATGATGATCTCTGAACGGATCATAATACTACCTGGCATGATGATCTCTGAATGGATCATAATACTACCTGGCATGATGATCTCTGATTGGATCATAATACAACCTGATGATCTCTGAATGGATCATAATACTACCTGATGATCTCTGAATGGATCATAATACTACCTGATGATCTCTGAATGGATCATAATACTACCTGATGATCTCTGAATGGATCATAATACTAACTGACGATCTCTGAATGGATCATAATACTACCTGATGATCTCTGAATGGATCATAATACTACCTGATGATCTCTGAATGGATCATAATACTACCTGACGATCTCTGAATGGATCATAATACTACCTGACGATCTCTGAATGGATCATAATACTACCTGGTGATCTCTGAATGGATCATAATACTACCTGGTGATCTCTGAATGGATCATAATACTACCTGATGATCTCTGAATGGATCATAATACTACCTGATGATCTCTGAACAGATCATAATACTACCTGGCATGACGATCTCTGAATGGATCATAATACTACCTGATGATCTCTGAATGGATCATAATACTACCTGATGATCTCTGAATGGATCATAATACTACCTGATGATCTCTGATTGGATCATAATACTACCTGATGATCTCTGATTGGATCATAATACTACCTGATGATCTCTGAATGGATCATAATACTACCTGATGATCTCTGAATGGATCATAATACTACCTGGCATGACGATCTCTGAATGGATCATAATACTACCTGACGATCTCTGAACAGATCATAATACTACCTGGCATGATGATCTCTGAATGGATCATAATACTACCTGATGATCTCTGAACGGATCATAATACTACCTGGCATGATCTCTGAACGGATCATAATACTACCTGATGATCTCTGAATGGATCATAATACTACCTGATAATCTCTGATTGGATCATAATACTACCTGGCATGACGATCTCTGAATGGATCATAATACTACCTGACGATCTCTGAACGGATCATAATACTACCTGGCATGATCTCTGAACGGATCATAATACTACCTGATGATCTCTGAATGGATCATAATACTACCTGATAATCTCTGATTGGATCATAATACTACCTGGCATGACGATCTCTGAACGGATCATAATACTACCTGGCATGATGATCTCTGAACGGATCATAATACTACCTGGCATGATGATCTCTGAATGGATCATAATACTACCTGATGATCTCTGAATGGATCATAATACTACCTGATGATCTCTGAATGGATCATAATACTACCTGATGATCTCTGAACGGATCATAATACTACCTGATGATCTCTGATTGGATCATAATACTACCTGATGATCTCTGATTGGATCATAATACTACCTGATGATCTCTGAATGGATCATAATACTACCTGATGATCTCTGATTGGATCATAATACTACCTGACTATCTCTGATTGGATCATAATACTACCTGACGATCTCTGAATAGATCAAAATACTACCTGGTGATCTCTGAATGGATCATAATACTACCTGGTGATCTCTGAATGGATCATAATACTACCTGATGATCTCTGAATGGATCATAATACTACCTGATGATCTCTGAACAGATCATAATACTACCTGGCATGACGATCTCTGAATGGATCATAATACTACCTGATGATCTCTGAATGGATCATAATACTACCTGATGATCTCTGAATGGATCATAATACTACATGATGATCTCTGAATGGATCATAATACTACCTGATGATCTCTGATTGGATCATAATACTACCTGATGATCTCTGATTGGATCATAATACTACCTGATGATCTCTGAATGGATCATAATACTACCTGATGATCTCTGAATGGATCATAATACTACCTGGCATGACGATCTCTGAATGGATCATAATACTACCTGACGATCTCTGAACGGATCATAATACTACCTGGCATGATCTCTGAACGGATCATAATACTACCTGATGATCTCTGAATGGATCATAATACTACCTGATAATCTCTGATTGGATCATAATACTACCTGGCATGACGATCTCTGAACGGATCATAATACTACCTGGCATGATGATCTCTGAACGGATCATAATACTACCTGGCATGATGATCTCTGAATGGATCATAATACTACCTGATGATCTCTGAATGGATCATAATACTACCTGATGATCTCTGAATGGATCATAATACTACCTGATGATCTCTGAACGGATCATAATACTACCTGATGATCTCTGATTGGATCATAATACTACCTGATGATCTCTGATTGGATCATAATACTACCTGATGATCTCTGAATGGATCATAATACTACCTGATGATCTCTGATTGGATCATAATACTACCTGACTATCTCTGATTGGATCATAATACTACCTGACGATCTCTGAATAGATCAAAATACTACCTGGTGATCTCTGAATGGATCATAATACTACCTGGTGATCTCTGAATGGATCATAATACTACCTGATGATCTCTGAATGGATCATAATACTACCTGATGATCTCTGAACGGATCATAATACTACCTGATGATCTCTGAACGGATCATAATACTACCTGATGATCTCTGAATGGATCATAATACTACCTGATGATCTCTGAATGGATCATAATACTACCTGGTGATCTCTGAATGGATCATAATACTACCTGGTATGATGATCTCTGATTGGATCATAATACTACCTGGCATGATGATCTCTGATTGGATCATAATACTACCTGACATGATGATCTCTGAATGGATCATAATAATACCTGACGATCTCTGAATAGATCAAAATACTACCTGGTGATCTCTGAATAGATCATAATACTATCTGATGATCTCTGAATGGATCATAATACTATCTGATGATCTCTGAATGGATCATAATACTACCTGGTATGATGATCTCTGATTGGATCATAATACTACCTGGCATGATGATCTCTGATTGGATCATAATACTACCTGGCATGATGATCTCTGAATGGATCATAATACTACCTGATGATCTCTGAATGGATCATAATACCACCTGATGATCTCTGATTGGATCATAATACTACCTGGTGATCTCTGAATGGATCATAATACTACCTGGTGATCTCTGATTGGATCATAATACTACCTGGCATGATGATCTCTGATTGGATCATAATACTACCTGATGATCTCTGAACGGATCATAATACTACCTGATGATCTCTGAACGGATCATAATACTACCTGATGATCTCTGAACGGATCATAATACTACCTGATGATCTCTGAACGGATCATAATACTACCTGATGATCTCTGAACGGATCATAATACTACCTGATGATCTCTGAACGGATCATAATACTACCTGATGATCTCTGATTGGATCATAATACTACCTGGCATGATGATCTCTGATTGGATCATAATACTACCTGATGATCTCTGAATGGATCATAATACTACCTGATGATCTCTGAATGGATCATAATACTACCTGATGATCTCTGAATGGATCATAATACTACCTGATGATCTCTGATTGGATCATAATACTACCTGGCATGATGATCTCTGATTGGATCATAATACTACCTGATGATCTCTGAATGGATCATAATACTACCTGGTGATCTCTGAATGGATCATAATACTACCTGGTGATCTCTGATTGGATCATAATACTACCTGGCATGATGATCTCTGATTGGATCATAATACTACCTGATGATCTCTGAATGGATCATAATACTACCTGATGATCTCTGAATGGATCATAATACTACCTGATGATCTCTGAACGGATCATAATACTACCTGATGATCTCTGAATGGATCATAATACTACCTGATTATCTCTGATTGGATCATAATACTACCTGATGATCTCTGAATGGATCATAATACATACATTTACATTTAAGTCATTTAGCAGACGCTCTTATCCAGAGCGACTTACAAATTGGTGCATTCACCTTATGACATCCAGTGGAACAGCCACTTTACAATAGTGCATCTAAATCTTTTAAGGGGGGGGGGGGGGTGAGAAGGATTACTTTATCCTATCCTAGGTATTCCTTAAAGAGGTGGGGTTTCAGGTGGTGATCTCTGAATGGATCATAATACTACCTGATAATCTCTGAATGGATCATAATACTACCTGATGATCTCTGAATGGATCATAATACTACCTGATGATCTCTGAACAGATCATAATACTACCTGATGATCTCTGAATGGATCATAATACTACCTGATGATCTCTGAATAGATCATAATACTACCTGATGATCTCTGAACGGATCATAATACTACCTGATGATCTCTGAATGGATCATAATACTACCTGATGATCTCTGAATGGATCATAATACTACATGACGATCTCTGAATGGATCATAATACTACCTGATGATCTCTGAATGGATCATAATACTACCTGATGATCTCTGAATGGATCATAATACTACCTGGCATGATGATCTCTGATTGGATCATAATACTACCTGGCATGATGATCTCTGATTGGATCATAATACTACCTGACGATCTCTGAATGGATCATAATACTACCTGACGATCTCTGAATGGATCATAATACTACCTGATGATCTCTGAATGGATCATAATACTACCTGATGATCTCTGAATGGATCATAATACTACCTGATGATCTCTGAATGGATCATAATACTACCTGGCATGATGATCTCTGATTGGATCATAGTACTACCTGATGATCTCTGAATGGATCATAATACTACCTGATGATCTCTGAATGGATCATAATACTACCTGACGATCTCTGATTGGATCATAATACTACCTGATGATCTCTGAACGGATCATAATACTACCTGATGATCTCTGAACGGATCATAATACTACCTGATGATCTCTGAACGGATCATAATACTACCTGATGATCTCTGAACGGATCATAATACTACCTGATGATCTCTGAACGGATCATAATACTACCTGATGATCTCTGAATGGATCATAATACTACCTGATGATCTCTGAATGGATCATAATACTACCTGATGATCTCTGAATGGATCATAATACTACCTGGCATGATGATCTCTGGGAAGCCCATCTTGCGGGCTACGGCTGTGGAACGGTCAACCAGGTGAGGGAAGTCCTTCCTGATCTGATGGATATCACCCGGAAGCAGCTTCAGGGTCACCCACAGACCTGGGAACAGGGAGGGAGGGAGTAGAGACCGATGTTAAGGAAGCTATTGCTAATACCAACATATGACGATCTCAGTGGGAATCTCCAGTCGGTATGACAACCAAGACAAATTGCTGGAGGTCAAGAAGTCTAAATTTGCCACCTGGGAGGCAAGTCACACAATGTTTTCTTCAGGAAAATGACCTTTTCTAGTTTATGAAGAGGGGTTTGTATGGCAGCTCGTAGTTTTACAGTGTTCCACATATAAAAGCTTTAAACATCCTGCAGTTAATTCTGTTCATTTGGTCAGTGTGTAACTGCTTCCTTCCTTCAGGAAACACGGGTCATATCAGACAGAACATCGTTCTGAGACGGAACACGGTGCAGTAGTTGTAACAGCAGCAGGTGATTGGCCAGTAGACCGAGGTGTGCATCCCAATTGGCCCCCACTATTCCCTATGTAGTGCACTACTTTTGACCAGAGCCCGTAGTTCACTATGTAGTTTAGTCTCTCCTCTCTCTGCAGACTGTTGAAAGGTCCATGATAAAGAACAGTCTCTCCTCTCTCTGCAGACTGTTGAAAGGTCCATGATAAAGAACAGTCTCTCCTCTCTCTGCAGACTGTTGAAAGGTCCATGATAAAGAACAGTCTCTCCTCTCTCTGCAGACTGTTGAAAGGTCCATGATAAAGAACAGTCTCTCCTCTCTCTGCAGACTGTTGAAAGGTCCATGATAAAGAACAGTCTCTCCTCTCTCTGCAGACTGTTGAAAGGTCCATGATAAAGAACAGCCTCTCCTCTCTCTGCAGACTGTTGAAAGGTCCATGATAAAGAACAGTCTCTCCTCTCTCTGCAGACTGTTGAAAGGTCCATGATAAAGAACAGTCTCTCCTCTCTCTGCAGACTGTTGAAAGGTCCATGATAAAGAACAGTCTCTCCTCTCTCTGCAGACTGTTGAAAGGTTCATGATAAAGAACAGTCTCTCCTCTCTCTGCAGACTGTTGAAAGGTTCATGATAAAGAACAGTCTCTCCTCTCTCTGCAGACTGTTGAAAGGTCCATGATAAAGAACAGTCTCTCCTCTCTCTGCAGACTGTTGAAAGGTCCATGATAAAGAACAGTCTCTCCTCTCTCTGCAGACTGTTGAAAGGTCCATGATAAAGAACAGTCTCTCCTCTCTCTGCAGACTGTTGAAAGGTTCATGATAAAGAACAGTCTCTCCTCTCTCTGCAGACTGTTGAAAGGTCCATGATAAAGAACAGTCTCTCCTCTCTCTGCAGACTGTTGAAAGGTCCATGATAAAGAACAGTCTTTCCTCTCTCTGCAGACTGTTGAAAGGTTCATGATAAAGAACAGCCTCTCCTCTCTCTGCAGACTGTTGAAAGGTTCATGATAAAGAACAGTCTCTCCTCTCTCTGCAGACTGTTGAAAGGTTCATGATAAAGAACAGCCTCTCCTCTCTCTGCAGACTGTTGAAAGGTTCATGATAAAGAACAGTCTCTCCTCTCTCTGCAGACTGTTGAAAGGTTCATGATAAAGAACAGTCTCTCCTCTCTCTGCAGACTGTTGAAAGGTTCATGATAAAGAACAGTCTCATCTCTCTCTGCAGACTGTTGAAAGGTCCATGATAAAGAACAGTCTCTCCTCTCTCTGCAGACTGTTGAAAGGTCCATGATAAAGAACAGTCTCTCCTCTCTCTGCAGACTGTTGAAAGGTCCATGATAAAGAACAGTCTCTCCTCTCTCTGCAGACTGTTGAAAGGTCCATGATAAAGAACAGCCTCTCCTCTCTCTGCAGACTGTTGAAAGGTCCATGATAAAGAACAGTCTCTCCTCTCTCTGCAGACTGTTGAAAGGCCCATGATAAAGAACAGCCTCTCCTCTCTCTGCAGACTGTTGAAAGGTCCATGATAAAGAACAGCCTCTCCTCTCTCTGCAGACTGTTGAAAGGTCCATGATAAAGAACAGTCTCTCCTCTCTCTGCAGACTGTTGAAAGGTACATGATAAAGAACAGTCTCTCCGCTCTCTGCAGACTGTTGAAAGGTCCATGATAAAGAACAGTCTCTCCTCTCTCTGCAGACTGTTGAAAGGTCCATGATAAAGAACAGTCTCTCCTCTCTCTGCAGACTGTTGAAAGGTCCATGATAAAGAACAGTCTCTCCTCTCTCTGCAGACTGTTGAAAGGTCCATGATAAAGAACAGCCTCTCCTCTCTCTGCAGACTGTTGAAAGGTCCATGATAAAGAACAGCCTCTCCTCTCTCTGCAGACTGTTGAAAGGTCCATGATAAAGAACAGTCTCTCCTCTCTCTGCAGACTGTTGAAAGGTACATGATAAAGAACAGTCTCTCCGCTCTCTGCAGACTGTTGAAAGGTCCATGATAAAGAACAGCCTCTCCTCTCTCTGTAGACTGTTGAAAGGTCGAACAAGAACACCCCTGCTTCCTCACTGTGAACTGTGTGTCTCCTTGGCGACACACACACACCTACCCTCCCACACAGACACCGCTGCTTCCTCACTGTGCTCTGTGTGATTCCTTGGCCAGGGATGACCGAGTGGATCTGACATTTAATTCATTCAACATGACAACACCACAGAGACTGTTCTCCTCCCTCTACAAATCCCTCTTCAGGTGGTCTGGGGTCTACTAAAGCATGATATGTCAATCCGAGAGCTGTTACTAACACATCTAAAGTAAAATGGCCTGTCGTCCTTTAGTCAGACCCCGGGCCCGTCCTCCTTTAGTCAGACCCCGGGCCCGTCCTCCTTTAGTCAGACCCCGGGCCCGTCCTCCTTTAGTCAGACCCCGGGCCCGTCCTCCTTTAGTCAGACCCCGGGCCCGTCCTCCTTTAGTCAGACCCAGGGCCCGTCCTCCTTTAGTCAAACCCCAGGCCCGCCGTCCTTTAGTCAGACCCCAGGCCCGTCCTCCTTTAGTCAGACCCCAGGCCCGTCCTCCTTTAGTCAGACCCCAGGCCCGTCCTCCTTTAGTCAGACCCCAGGCCCGTCCTCCTTTAGTCAGACCCCAGGCCCGTCCTCCTTTAGTCAGACCCCAGGCCCGTCCTCCTTTAGTCAGACCCCAGGCCCGTCCTCCTTTAGTCAGACCCCAGGCCCGTCCTCCTTTAGTCAGACCCCAGGCCCGTCCTCCTTTAGTCAGACCCCAGGCCCGTCCTCCTTTAGTCAGACCCCAGGCCCGTCCTCCTTTAGTCAGACCCCAGGCCTGTCATATCATTCCTCCCTGCGCAGTAACTTTAAAATGTTATTAGTGATTGGCCTCCTTGGACCAAATACCTCAGGCATATTGTATTGTATATCATACTGTATAGTCTTTCATACAGTAACATCACACAACAGAACCTCCCTGCCCTCTCACAGTACCACTCCAAGCATCTCACCCCTCCCTCCCTGTGCATTAACTTTACCTTGTCCCTTGTGGTTGACCTCCTTGGCGGCGATGACCTTGTTGATGACGGTCTGGAGAAAGTCGCTCTCCCCCGCCACCCTGGGAGAAAAACGGGAGATGTTCAGCTGCCTGTGGCGAAGCACGACATCATCCAACACTAGCCTGCAGTAGGCACATGACAGGAACAACACCAGAGAGAGGAGAGGGCAGAGGGAGAGGAGGGCAGAGAGAGAGGAGGGCAGAGAGAGAGGAGGGCAGAGAGAGAGGAGGGCAGAGAGAGAGGAGGGAAAGGAAAGGAGGAGAGGAGAGGAAGAGGAGAGGGCAGAGAGAGAGGAGGGCAGAGAGAGAGGAGGGCAGGGGGAGAGGAGGGCAGGGGGAGAGGAGGGCAGAGAGAGAGGAGGGCAGAGAGAGAGAGGAGGGAAAGGAAAGGAGGAGAGGAAGAGGAGAGGGCAGAGAGGGAGAGGAGGGCAGAGAGGGAGGAGGGGGCAGAGGGAGAGGAGAGGGCAGAGGGAGAGGAGAGGGCAGAGCGAGAGGAGAGGGCAGAGCGAGAGGAGAGGGCAGAGGGAGAGGAGAGGGCAGAGCGAGAGGAGAGGGCAGAGCGAGAGGAGAGGGCAGAGGGAGAGGAGAGGGCAGAGGGAGAGGAGAGGGCAGAGGGAGAGGAGAGGGCAGAGCGAGAGGAGAGGGCGGAGCCAGAGGAGAGGGCAGAGCGAGAGGAGAGGGCAGAGCGAGAGGAGAGGGCAGAGAGAGAGGAGGGCGGAGAGGGAGAGGTGGGCAGAGAGGGAGGAGGGCAGAGAGAGAGGAGGACAGAGAGAGAGGAGGGCAGAGAGAGAGGAGGGCAGAGAGAGACGAGGGCAGAGAGAGAGGAGGGCAGAGAGAGAGGAGAGGGCAGAGGGAGAGGAGAGGGCAGAGGGAGAGGAGAGGGCAGAGCGAGAGGAGAGGGCAGAGCGAGAGGAGAGGGCAGAGCGAGAGGAGAGGGCAGAGAGAGAGAGCAGAGGAGGAGGAGAGGAAGAGGAGAGGAGGGCAGAGAGAGAGCGAGAGTGATGGGTGTGAGGAAGGGAGAAGAAAGAGAGAGAAGAGAAGGAAAAAGAGTAACACACCAAACAGTGATGCATAATACATAGACATGTTAGATTACAGTAGAGGAGCAGGATGAGGAACCAACATGACAGAGACATGTTAGATTACAGTAGAGGAGCAGGATGAGGAACCAACATGACAGAGACATGTTAGATTACAGTAGAGGAGCAGGATGAGGAACCAACACGACAGAGACATATTAGATTACAGTAGAGGAGCAGGACGAGGAACCAACACGACAGAGACATGTTAGATTACAGTAGAGGAGCAGGATGAGGAACCAACACGACAGAGACATGTTAGATTACAGTAGAGGAGCAGGATGAGGAACCAACACGACAGAGACATGTTAGATTACAGTAGAGGAGCAGGATGAGGAACCAACACGACAGAGACATGTTAGATTACAGTAGAGGAGCAGGATGAGGAACCAACATGACAGAGACATGTTAGATTACAGTAGAGGAGCAGGATGAGGAACCAACACGACAGAGACATGTTAGATTACAGTAGAGGAGCAGGATGAGGAACCAACATGACAGAGACATGTTAGATTACAGTAGAGGAGCAGGATGAGGAACCAACATGACAGAGATGTTAGATCACAGTAGAGGAGCAGGATGAGGAACCAACACGACAGAGACATGTTAGATTACAGTAGAGGAGCAGGATGAGGAACCAACATGACAGAGACATGTTAGATTACAGTAGAGGAGCAGGATGAGGAACCAACACGACAGAGACATGTTAGATTACAGTAGAGGAGCAGGATGAGGAACCAACACGACAGAGACATGTTAGATTACAGTAGAGGAGCAGGATGAGGAACCAACATGACAGAGATGTTAGATTACTGTAGAGGAGCAGGATGAGGAACCAACATGACAGAGACATGTTAGATTACAGTAGAGGAGCAGGATGAGGAACCAACACGACAGAGACATGTTAGATTACAGTAGAGGAGCAGGATGAGGAACCAACATGACAGAGACATGTTAGATTACAGTAGAGGAGCAGGATGAGGAACCAACGACAGAGACATGTTAGATTACAGTAGAGGAGCAGGATGAGGAACCAACACGACAGAGACATGTTAGATTACAGTAGAGGAGCAGGATGAGGAACCAACACGACAGAGACATGTTAGATTACAGTAGAGGAGCAGGATGAGGAACCAACACGACAGAGACATGTTAGATTACAGTAGAGGAGCAGGATGAGGAACCAACACGACAGAGACATGTTAGATTACAGTAGAGGAGCAGGATGAGGAACCAACATGACAGAGACATCTTAGATTACAGTAGAGGAGCAGGATGAGGAACCAACACGACAGAGACATCTTAGATTACAGTAGAGGAGCAGGATGAGGAACCAACACGACAGAGACATGTTAGATTACAGTAGAGGAGCAGGATGAGGAACCAACACGACAGAGACATGTTAGATTACAGTAGAGGAGCAGGATGAGGAACCAACACGACAGAGACATGTTAGATTACAGTAGAGGAGCAGGATGAGGAACCAACATGACAGAGACATGTTAGATTACAGTAGAGGAGCAGGATGAGGAACCAACATGACAGAGACATGTTAGATTACAGTAGAGGAGCAGGATGAGGAACCAACACGACAGAGACATGTTAGATTACAGTAGAGGAGCAGGATGAGGAACCAACATGACAGAGACATGTTAGATTACAGTAGAGGAGCAGGATGAGGAACCAACATGACAGAGACATGTTAGATTACAGTAGA
The DNA here is from genome assembly GCF_045679555.1 of Salvelinus alpinus. Taxonomy (NCBI): domain Eukaryota; kingdom Metazoa; phylum Chordata; class Actinopteri; order Salmoniformes; family Salmonidae; genus Salvelinus; species Salvelinus alpinus. The sequence goes on from NC_092088.1 coordinate 101,326,582, forward strand.
GGAGCAGGATGAGGGCGGTCCCAGACGAGAGGTTTAAGACCACTGCAGTAGAACTAACGAAATCCCTCATGGTTTTACCAGGGTTTTACTCACACCCATTTCAACATGTTACACTGGTTACACACAACATCGGTATCAACACTACGGCCAAACTGGCACCCGATTCACAATATAGTGCACTACTTTTTACCAGGGCTCTATATAGGGAATAAGGTACACTATGAGGTGTAAACATGGTGTCTAGTTAAAACTCAACTAGTCTTCACTATGAGGTGTAAACATGGTGTCTAGTTAATACTCAACTAGTCTTCACTATGAGGTGTAAACAAGGTGTCTAGTTAATACTCAACTAGTCTTCACTATGAGGTGTAAACATGGTGTCTAGTTAATACTCAACTAGTCTTCACTATGAGGTGTAAACATGGTGTCTAGTTAATACTCAACTAGTCTTCACTATGAGGTGTAAACACGGTGTCTAGTTAATACTCAACTAGTCTTCACTTTGAGGTGTAAACAAGGTGTCTAGTTAATACTCAACTAGTCTTCACTATGAGGTGTAAACAAGGTGTCTAGTTAATACTCAACTAGTCTTCACTATGAGGTGTAAACATGGTGTCTAGTTAAAACTCAACTAGTCTTCACTATGAGGTGTAAACATGGTGTCTAGTTAATACTCAACTAGTCTTCACTATGAGGTGTAAACATGGTGTCTAGTTAATACTCAACTAGTCCTCACTATGAGGTGTAAACATGGTGTCTAGTTAATACTCAACTAGTCTTCACTATGAGGTGTAAACATGGGGTCTAGTTAATACTCAACTAGTCTTCACTATGAGGTGTAAACATGGGGTCTAGTTAATACTCAACTAGTCTTCACTATGAGGTGTAAACATGGTGTCTAGTTAAAACTCAACTAGTCTTCACTATGAGGTGTAAACAAGGTGTCTAGTTAATACTCAACTAGTCTTCACTATGAGGTGTAAACATGGGGTCTAGTTAATACTCAACTAGTCTTCACTATGAGGTGTAAACATGGTGTCTAGTTAAAACTCAACTAGTCTTCACTATGAGGTGTAAACATGGTGTCTAGTTAATACTCAACTAGTCTTCACTATGAGGTGTAAACAAGGTGTCTAGTTAATACTCAACTAGTCTTCACTATGAGGTGTAAACAAGGTGTCTAGTTAATACTCAACTAGTCTTCACTTTGAGGTGTAAACAAGGTGTCTAGTTAATACTCAACTAGTCTTCACTATGAGGTGTAAACAAGGTGTCTAGTTAATACTCAACTAGTCTTCACTATGAGGTGTAAACAAGGTGTCTAGTTAATACTCAACTAGTCTTCACTATGAGGTGTAAACAAGGTGTCTAGTTAATACTCAACTAGTCTTCACTATGAGGTGTAAACAAGGTGTCTAGTTAATACTCAACTAGTCTTCACTTTGAGGTGTAAACAAGGTGTCTAGTTAATACTCAACTAGTCTTCACTATGAGGTGTAAACATGGGGTCTAGTTAATACTCAACTAGTCTTCACTATGAGGTGTAAACACGGTGTCTAGTTAATACTCAACTAGTCTTCACTATGAGGTGTAAACAAGGTGTCTAGTTAATACTCAACTAGTCTTCACTTTGAGGTGTAAACAAGGTGTCTAGTTAATACTCAACTAGTCCTCACTATGAGGTGTAAACAAGGTGTCTAGTTAATACTCAACTAGTCTTCACTATGAGGTATAAACAAGGTGTCTAGTTAATACTCAACAAGTCTTCACTATGAGGTGTAAACAAGGTGTCTAGTTAATACTCAACTAGTCTTCACTATGAGGTGTAAACATGGTGTCTAGTTAATACTCAACTAGTCTTCACTTTGAGGTGTAAACAAGGTGTCTAGTTAATACTCAACTAGTCTTCACTATGAGGTGTAAACATGGTGTCTAGTTAATACTCAACTAGTCCTCACTATGAGGTGTAAACATGGTGTCTAGTTAATACTCAACTAGTCTTCACTATGAGGTGTAAACATGGTGTCTAGTTAATACTCAACTAGTCTTCACTTTGAGGTGTAAACAAGGTGTCTCCTCTCGTTAAAACTCAACTAGTCTTCACTATGAGGTGTAAACAAGGTGTCTAGTTAAAACTCAACTAGTCTTCACTATGAGGTGTAAACAAGGTGTGTCCTCTAGTTAAAACTCAACTAGTCTTCACTATGAGGTGTAAACAAGGTGTCTCCTCTCGTTAAAACTCAAGTCAGTGAGTAAAGCATGTAAACCGAGAGAGAGAACATTTCAAAGAGAGATTTCATTTTGACATTATTTTTGGGGGGGAAATGCCTGAAGGATGCATAGCATTTAAAGGAATACGTATAGTATGTTTAAGGGTAGAAATTAAATAAATTGAATTAAAAATCAGCAATAATATAGAAGTGTGACTAACATCTCTCCATTTCCTCTTCCTGTAGACTTTAAATAAACTAAATATTAATAAAGTAGGTTAGAAAAGGCCATCGTAGCCCTGGTCTAAGTCTTATAGGGAAAGATGTTGCCTCTGGCAACACGAGGGAGAACGTGACATTATATCTCAACCTTTGTTTTACAAATGTATTTCATTTCCCTCTCCAAAACGAAGCTGTTTGCATGTCGGAGATCTCTAACCAATCATGTAGTTACATCAAACAGTCCTTTTTTTAGGAACGGTAACTTCCTGTTTAGTTTGCCTGAGAACAAGGTCGTAGCTAAAAACTCAAGCTGCTATTCAGGAAACTACCAACACTGGAAATTCATCACTACGATAGTGAGTGTGAGTGTGTGTGTGTGTGTGTGTGTGTGTGTGTGTGTGTGTAATTCAGACTTGCGTCCAACACACACCTACTTCTCTCCCTTCTCCTCTGTGTAAATGTGAAGTCTAATCCATGATGTATGTTCCTAGATAGAGCTGTTAACCGAGGAGATCTGCCTACCGTGCCAACTAAACTAAACTGCCTGGTATCTACGACTGAGTTCCAAATCACACTCTATTCCTTGGTCAATAGTAGTGCACTATATAGGGAATAGGGTGCCATAGTAGTGCACTATGTAGGGAATAGGGTGCCATTTGGTGTCAATAGTAGTGCACTATATAGGGAATAGGGTGCCATTTGGTGTCAATAGTAGTGCACTATGTAGGGAATAGGGTGCCATAGTAGTGTACTATGTAGGGAATAGGGTGCCATTTGGTGTCAATAGTAGTGCACTATATAGGGAATAGGGCGCCATTTGCGACTCATGCTAAAGCGTTTCCAATTATGGAATCCTCTCAGGAACACAGGCAGTTAATGAGATCGCCTTAATTTAGTCACGGTGGAATAGTGGAGGGTCTTGTGTCCCAAATGGCACCCTATTCCCTATATAGTGCACTACTTTAAACCTGGTCCGTGTAGGTAATAGGGTGTGTCTTAAACTGCAGATTAAATCAGGTGTGAAGGGTTGAAAACATCTTAAAACATGGTCCCTGTCTGAGTCACAAATGGAACCCTATTTCATATATAGTGCACTACTATTGACACCAAATGGCACCCTATTCCCTACATAGTACATAGTATGTGGTGTGGTGTGGTGTGTCTGTGTGGTGTGGTGTGTCTGTGTGGTGTGGTGTGGTGTGTGTGTGTGTGTGTGTGTGTGTGTGTGTGTGTGTGTGTGTGTGTGTGTGTGTGTGTGTGTGTGTGTGTGTGTGGTGTGTGTGTCTGTGTGTGTGGTGTGTGTGTGTGTCTGTGTGTGGTGTGGTGTGGTGTGGTGTGTCTGTGTGTCTGTGTGTGTGTGTGTGTGTGTGTGTGTATGTGGTGTGGTGTGGTGTGGTGTGGTGTGGTGTGTGTGTGTGTGTGTGTGTGTGTGTGTGTGTGTGTGTGTGTCTGTGTGTGTGTGTGTGTGTGTGTGTGTGTGTGTGTGTGTGTGTGTGTGTGTGTGTGTCTGTGTCTGTGTCTGTGTCTGTGTCTGTGTGTGGTGTGTGGTGTGTGGTGTGTGTGTGTGTGTGTGTCGTTCGTTCCTCATTTGTATCCACAAGGACAGAGAAGCTGAATGTAAAACACCTCCAGGGCTGCTTGGCTACGTTCAGCATTTCTGTCTGTTCTACCATACCATGTCACACCCAAATCTGATCCTCCACACTCACTTACATCTCACTGATTACAGAGTCATATTCACAACGTTTCACAACATCTCACTGATTACAGAGTCATATTCACAACGTTTCTCACTGATTACAGAGTCATATTCACAACGTTTCTTTTTTCTTTTCTATACGGTAGTAGTGCACTACTTTAGACCAGGGTCTATAGGGTAGTAGTGCACTACTTTAGACCAGAGCCCATAGGGTAGTAGTGCACTACTTTAGACCAGGGCCTATAGGGTAGTAGTGCACTACTTTAGACCAGGGTCTATAGGGTAGTAGTGCACTACTTTAGACCAGGGTCTATAGGGTAGTAGTGCACTACTTTAGACCAGGGTCTATGGGGTAGTAGTGCACTACTTTAGACCAGGGTCTATGGGGTAGTAGTGCACTACTTTAGACCAGGGTCTATGGGGTAGTAGTGCACTACTTTAGACCAGGGTCTATAGGGTAGTAGTGCACTACTTTAGACCAGGGTCTATAGGGTAGTAGTGCACTACTTTAGACCAGGGTCTATAGGGTAGTAGTGCACTACTTTAGACCAGGGTCTATAGGGTAGTAGTGCACTACTTTAGACCAGGGTCTATAGGGTAGTAGTGCACTACTTTAGACCAGGGTCTATAGGGTAGTAGGGCACTACTTTAGACCAGGGTCTATAGGGTAGTAGGGCACTACTTTAGACCAGGGTCTATAGGGTAGTAGTGCACTACTTTAGACCAGGGTCTATAGGGTAGTAGTGCACTACTTTAGACCAGGGTCTATAGGGTAGTAGTGCACTACTTTAGACCAGGGTCTATAGGGTAGTAGTGCACTACTTTAGACCAGGGTCTATAGGGTAGTAGTGCACTACTTTAGACCAGGGTCTATAGGGTAGTAGGGCACTACTTTAGACCAGGGTCTATAGGGTAGTAGGGCACTACTTTAGACCAGGGTCTATAGGGTAGTAGTGCACTACTTTAGACCGGGGTCTATAGGGTAGTAGTGCACTACTTTAGACCGGGGTCTATAGGGTAGTAGTGCACTACTTTAGACCGGGGTCTATAGGGTAGTAGCGCACTACTTTAGACCAGGGTCTATAGGGTAGTAGCGCACTGCTTTAGACCAGGGTCTATAGGGTAGTAGTGCACTACTTTAGACCAGGGTCTATAGGGTAGTAGCGCACTACTTTAGACCGGGGTCTATAGGGTAGTAGTGCACTACTTTAGACCAGGGTCTATAGGGTAGTAGTGCACTACTTTAGACCAGGGTCTATAGGGTAGTAGTGCACTACTTTAGACCAGGGTCTATGGGGTAGTAGTGCACTACTTTAGACCAGGGTCTATGGGGTAGTAGTGCACTACTTTAGACCAGGGTCTATGGGGTAGTAGTGCACTACTTTAGACCAGGACCTATGGGGTAGTAGTGCACTACTTTAGACCAGGGTCTATGGGGTAGTAGTGCACTACTTTAGACCAGGGTCTATGGGGTAGTAGTGCACTACTTTAGACCAGGGTCTATAGGGTAGTAGTGCACTACTTTAGACCAGGGTCTATAGGGTAGTAGTGCACTACTTTAGACCAGGGTCTATAGGGTAGTAGTGCACTACTTTAGACCAGGGTCTATAGGGTAGTAGTGCACTACTTTAGACCAGGGTCTATAGGGTAGTAGTGCACTACTTTAGACCAGGGTCTATAGGGTAGTAGTGCACTACTTTAGACCAGGGTCTATAGGGTAGTAGTGCACTACTTTAGACCAGGGTCTATAGGGTAGTAGTGCACTACTTTAGACCAGGGTCTATAGGGTAGTAGTGCACTACTTTAGACCAGGGTCTATAGGGTAGTAGTGCACTACTTTAGACCAGGGTCTATAGGGTAGTAGTGCAGTACTTTAGACCAGGGTCTATAGGGTAGTAGTGCACTACTTTAGACCAGGGTCTATAGGGTAGTAGTGCACTACTTTAGACCAGGGTCTATAGGGTAGTAGTGCACTACTTTAGACCAGGGTCTATAGGGTAGTAGTGCACTACTTTAGACCAGGGTCTATAGGGTAGTAGGGCACTACTTTAGACCAGGGTCTATAGGGTAGTAGGGCACTACTTTAGACCAGGGTCTATAGGGTAGTAGTGCACTACTTTAGACCGGGGTCTATAGGGTAGTAGTGCACTACTTTAGACCGGGGTCTATAGGGTAGTAGTGCACTACTTTAGACCAGGGTCTATAGGGTAGTAGCGCACTACTTTAGACCAGGGTCTATAGGGTAGTAGCGCACTGCTTTAGACCAGGGTCTATAGGGTAGTAGTGCACTACTTTAGACCAGGGTCTATAGGGTAGTAGCGCACTACTTTAGACCGGGGTCTATAGGGTAGTAGTGCACTACTTTAGACCAGGGTCTATAGGGTAGTAGCGCACTACTTTAGACCAGGGTCTATAGGGTAGTAGTGCACTACTTTAGACCAGGGTCTATAGGGTAGTAGTGCACTACTTTAGACCAGGGTCTATAGGGTAGTAGTGCACTACTTTAGACCGGGGTCTATAGGGTAGTAGTGCACTACTTTAGACCGGGGTCTATAGGGTAGTAGTGCACTACTTTAGACCGGGGTCTATAGGGTAGTAGTGCACTACTTTAGACCAGGGTCTATAGGGTAGTAGTGCACTACTTTAGACCGGGGTCTATAGGGTAGTAGTGCACTACTTTAGACCAGGGTCTATAGGGTAGTAGTGCACTACTTTAGACCAGGGTCTATAGGGTAGTAGTGCACTACTTTAGACCGGGGTCTATAGGGTAGTAGTGCACTACTTTAGACCAGGGTCTATAGGGTAGTAGTGCACTACTTTAGACCAGGGTCTATAGGGTAGTAGTGCACTACTTTAGACCAGGGTCTATAAGGTAGTAGTGCACTATATAGGGAACGACATGCCAGGAACAACCTCAGACACGACACATCCAAATATATCTGACCAATCCCCGTAAAGTCAAGTGTGGAAGAGGTGAAAAGATGATCGTTGTCTATCAACAATGACACGCCACCGGGGTCTGACAATCTGGATGGAAAATTACTGAGGATAATAGAGGACGATATTGCCACTCCTATATGCCACATCTTCAATTTAAGCCTACTAGAGAGAGAGAGAGTGCCCTCAGGCCTGGAGGGAAGCTGAAGTCATTCCACTACCTAAGAATAGTAAAGGCCCATTTACTGGCTCAAATAGCCGACCAATCATACAAAACAAATACAGCTTATGGAACAACGGAGACACACACACAAAGGTACAGACACACATATGTACACATTGTAATATTGTTGTATGGTTGGTATTATACATGTTGTATTGTAGATACGTAGTGGTGTAGTAATGTTAATATTGTACTGTTTTATATGTAATGTAAGTGCCTTAATGTGTTTAGACCCCAGGAAGAGTAGCTGCTGCCTTGGCAGGAAGTAATGGGGATCCATAATAAACCTCAGGAAGAGTAGCTGCTGCCTTGGCAGGAACTAATGGGGATCCATAATAAACACCAGGAAGAGTAGCTGCTGCCTCGGCAGGAACTAATGGGGATCCATAATAAACCCCAGGAAGAGTAGCTGCTGCCTTGGCAGGAACTAATGGGGATCCATAATAAACACCAGGAAGAGTAGCTGCTGCCTCGGCAGGAACTAATGGGGATCCATAATAAACCCCAGGAAGAGTAGCTGCTGCCTTGGCAGGAACTAATGGGGATCCATAATAAACACCAGGAAGAGTAGCTGCTGCCTCGGCAGGAACTCATGGGGATCCATAATAAACCCCAGGAAGAGTAGCTGCTGCCTTGGCAGGAACTAATGGGGATCCATAATAAACACCAGGAAGAGTAGCTGCTGCCTCGGCAGGAACTAATGGGGATCCATAATAAACCCCAGGAAGAGTAGCTGCTGCCTCGGCAGGAACTAATGGGGATCCATAATAAACCCCAGGAAGAGTAGCTGCTGCTTTGGCAGGAACTAATGGGGATCCATAATAAACCCCAGGAAGAGTAGCTGCTGCTTTTGCAGGAACTAATGGGGATCCATAATAAACCCCAGGAAGAGTAGCTGCTGCCTCGGCAGGAACTAATGGGGATCCATAATAAACCCCAGGAAGAGTAGCTGCTGCTTTGGCAGGAACTAATGGGGATCCATAATAAACCCCAGGAAGAGTAGCTGCTGCTTTTGCAGGAACTAATGGGGATCCATAATAAACCCCAGGAAGAGTAGCTGCTGCTTTGGCAGGAACTAATGGGGATCCATAATAAACCCCAGGAAGAGTAGCTGCTGCCTTGGCAGGAACTAATGGGGATCCATAATAAACCCCAGGAAGAGTAGCTGCTGCCTTGGCAGGAACTAATGGGGATCCATAATAAACCCCAGGAAGAGTAGCTGCTGTCTTGACAGGAACTAATGGGGATCCATAATAAACCCCAGGAAGAGTAGCTGCTGCCTTGGCAGGAACTAATGGGGATCCATAATAAACCCCAGGAAGAGTAGCTGCTGCTTTGGCAGAAACTAATGGGGATCCATAATAAATACAAATAGGAAATAGGGTGCCTACACACTGCCTCAACCGTAGAGGAGACGGCTTCAGAGACAGAGGTCAGAGTACTACCAATGTAGACCTTATATTCTGGTCCATAGAGGTCCCAACATAGGCCTCCATTATGTTCTGGTCCATAGAGGTCCCAACATAGACCTCCATTATGTTCTGGTCCATAGAGGTCCCAACATAGACCTCCATTATGTTCTGGTCCATAGAGGTCCCAACATAGACCTCCATTATGTTCTGGTCCATAGAGGTCCCAACATAGACCTCCATTATGTTCTGGTCCATAGAGGTCCCAACATAGACCACCATTATGTTCTGGTCCATAGAGGTCCCAACATAGACCTCCATTATGTTCTGGTCCATAGAGGTCCCAACATAGACCTCCATATGTTCTGGTCCATAGAGGTCACAACATAGACCTCCATATGTTCTAGTCCATAGAGGTGCCAACATAGACCACCATTATGTTCTGGTCCATAGAGGTCCCAACATAGACCTCCATTATGTTCTGGTCCATAGAGGTCCCAACATAGACCTCCATTATGTTCTGGTCCATAGAGGTCCCAACATAGACCTCCATTATGTTCTGGTCCATAGAGGTCCCAAAATAGACCTCCATTATGTTCTGGTCCATAGAGGTCCCAACATAGACCTCCATTATGTTCTGGTCCATAGAGGTCCCAACATAGACCTCCATTATGTTCTGGTCCATAGAGGTCCCAACATAGACCTCCATATGTTCTAGTCCATAGAGGTCCCAACATAGACCTCCATTATGTTCTGGTCCATAGAGGTCCCAACATAGACCTCCATATGTTCTAGTCCATAGAGGTTCCAACATAGACCACCATTATGTTCTGGTCCATAGAGGTCCCAACATAGACCTCCATATGTTCTAGTCCATAGAGGTCCCAACATAGACCTCCATATGTTCTAGTCCATAGAGGTCCCAACATAGACCTCCATTATGTTCTGGTCCATAGAGGTCCCAACATAGACCTCCATATGTTCTAGTCCATAGAGGTCCCAACATAGACCACCATTATGTTCTGGTCCATAGAGGTCCCAACATAGACCTCCATATGTTCTGGTCCATAGAGGTCCCAACATAGACCACCATTATGTTCTGGTCCATAGAGGTCCCAACATAGACCACCATTATGTTCTGGTCCATAGAGGTCCCAACATAGACCTCCATTATGTTCTGGTCCATAGAGGTCCCAACATAGACCACCATTATGTTCTGGTCCATAGAGGTCCCAACATAGACCTCCATTATGTTCTGGTCCATAGAGGTCCCAACATAGACCACCATTATGTTCTGGTCCATAGAGGTCCCAACATAGACCACCATTATGTTCTGGTCCATAGAGGTCCCAACATAGACCTCCATTATGTTCTGGTCCATAGCGGTCCCTAACATAGACCTCCATTATGTTCTGGTCCATAGAGGTCCCAACATAGACCTCCATTATGTTCTGGTCCATAGAAGTCCCAACGTAGACCTCCATATATTCTGGTCCATAGAGGTCCCAACATAGACCTCCATATGTTCTGGTCCATAGAGGTCCCAACATAGACCTCCATTATGTTCTGGTCCATAGAGGTCCCAACATAGACCTCCATTATGTTCTGGTCCATAGAGGTCCCAACATAGACCTCCATTATGTTCTGGTCCATAGAGGTCCCAACATAGACCACCATTATGTTCTGGTCCATAGAGGTCCCAACATAGACCTCCATATGTTCTGGTCCATAGAGGTCCCAACATAGACCTCCATTATGTTCTGGTCCATAGAGGTCCCAACATAGACCACCATTATGTTCTGGTCCATAGAGGTCCCAACATAGACCTCCATTATGTTCTGGTCCATAGAGGTCCCAACATAGACCACCATTATGTTCTGGTCCATAGAGGTCCCAACATAGACCTCCATATGTTCTGGTCCATAGAGGTCCCAACATAGACCTCCATTATGTTCTGGTCCATAGAGGTCCCAACATAGACCTCCATTATGTTCTGGTCCATAGAGGTCCCAACATAGACCTCCATTATGTTCTGGTCCATAGAGGTCCCAACATAGACCTCCATATGTTCTGGTCCATAGAGGTCCCAACGTAGACCTCCATATGTTCTGGTCCATAGAGGTCCCAACATAGACCACCATTATGTTCTGGTCCATAGAGGTCCCAACATAGACCTCCATATGTTCTGGTCCATAGAGGTCCCAACATAGACCTCCATTATGTTCTGGTCCATAGAGGTCCCAACATAGACCACCATTATGTTCTGGTCCATAGAGGTCCCAACATAGACCTCCATTATGTTCTGGTCCATAGAGGTCCCAACATAGACCTCCATTATATTCTGGTCCATAGAGGTCCCAACATAGACCACCATTATGTTCTGGTCCATAGAGGTCCCAACATAGACCTCCATATGTTCTAGTCCATAGAGGTCCCAACATAGACCTCCATTATGTTCTGGTCCATAGAGGTCCCAACATAGACCACTATTATGTTCTGGTCCATATTTGACGTGTTTATCATCTTCCAAATGATAAAGTAGGAACTGAGACATCAATATGGGTTTTATGACTTAGTGTGCTGTGTTATGGTGATGTAATGGATGGGGATGGGAGTGTGTGTGTGTGTGTGTGTGTGTGTGTGTGTGTGTGTGTGTGTGTGTGTGTGTGTGTGTGTGTGTGTGTGTGTGTGTGTATTCATATTTCATACTCACGGCTGGAAGGGGATGAAATGCTGCTTGTCCTCATCATCCATCTTGCCTGTTATGATGTCAGTCACATCCATCACTGATAGAGACAGGACATATAGTATAGAAGGTCAATGGTATAGCAGTCTGTTACTGATAGAGACATATAGTATAGAAGGTCAATGGTATAGCAGTCTGTTACTGATAGAGACAGGACATATAGTATAGAAGATCATTGGTATAGCAGTCTGTTACTGATAGAGACATATAGTATAGAAGGTCAATGGTATAGCAGTCTGTTACTGATAGAGACAGGACATATAGTATAGAAGGTCAATGGTATAGCAGTCTGTTACTGTTAGAGACAGGACATATAGTATAGAAGATCATTGGTATAGCAGTCTGTTACTGATAGAGACATAGTATAGAAGGTCAATGGTATAGCAGTCTGTTACTGATAGAGACAGGACATATAGTATAGAAGGTCAATGGTATAGCAGTCTGTTACTGTTAGAGACAGGACATATAGTATAGAAGGTCAATGGTATAGCAGTCTGTTACTGATAGAGACATGACATATAGTATAGAAGGTCAATGGTACAGCAGTCTGTTACTGATAGAGACATATAGTATAGACGGTCAATGGTATAACAGTCTGTTACTGATAGAGACATATAGTATAGAAGGTAAATGGTATAGCAGTCTGTTACTGATAGAGACAGGACATATAGTATAGAAGGTCAATGGTACAGCAGTCTGTTACTGATAGAGACATATAGTATAGACGGTCAATGGTATAACAGTCTGTTACTGATAGAGACATATAGTATAGAAGGTCAATGGTATAGCAGACTGTTACTGATAGAGACATATAGTATAGAAGGTCAATGGTACAGCAGACTGTTACTGATAGAGACATATAGTATACAAGGTCAATGGTACAGCAGTCTGTTACTGATAGACATATAGTATAGACGGTCAATGGTATAGCAGTCTGTTACTGATAGAGACATATAGTATAGAAGGTCAATGGTACAGCAGTCTGTTACTGTTAGAGACATATAGTATAGAAGGTCAATGGTACAGCAGTCTGTTACTGTTAGAGACATATAGTATAGAAGGTCAATGGTATAGCAGACTGTTACTGATAGAGACAGGACATATAGTATAGAAGGTCAATGGTATAGCAGTATGTTACTGATAGAGACAGGACATATAGTATAGAAGGTCAATGGTATAGCAGTATGTTACAGACTAGAGGAATGTTTGCACAAACAGAATGGTACCCAGCCTAGAGGAATGTTTGCACAAACAGACTGGTACCCAGGCTAGAGGAATGTTAGCCCAAACAGACTGGTACCCAGGCTAGAGGAATGTTAGCACAAACAGACTGGTACCCAGGCTAGAGGAATGTTAGCACAAACAGACTGGTACCAAGGCTAGAGGAATGTTAGCACAAACAGACTGGTAACCAGACTAGAGGAATGTTAGCACAAACCGACTGGTACCCAGGCTAGAGGAATGTTAGCACAAACAGACTGGTACCCAGGCTAGAGGAATGTTAGCACAAACAGACTGGTACCCAGGCTAGAGGAAAGTTAGCACAAACAGACTGGTACCCAGGCTAGACGAATGTTAGCCCAAACAGACTGGTACCCAGGCTAGAGGAATGTTAGCACAAACAGACTGGTACCCAGGCTAGAGGAATGCTAGCACAAACAGACTGGTAACCAGACTAGAGGACTGGTACCCAGGCTAGAGGAATGTTAGCACAAACAGACTGGTAACCAGACTAGAGGACTGGTACCCAGGCTAGAGGAATGTTAGCCCAAACAGACTGGTACCCAGGCTAGAGGAATGTTAGCACAAACAGACTGGTACCAAGGCTAGAGGAATGTTAGCCCAAACAGACTGGTACCCAGGCTAGAGGAATGTTAGCACAAACAGACTAGTACCCAGGCTAGAGGAAGGTTAGCACAAACAGACTGGTACCCAGACTAGAGGAATGTTAGCACAAACAGACTGGTACCCAGACTAGAGGACTGGTACCCAGGCTAGAGGAATGTTAGCCAGGCTAGAGGAATGTTAGCCCAAACAGACTGGTACCCAGGCTAGAGGAATGTTAGCCCAAACAGACTGGTACCCAGGCTAGAGGACTGGTACCCAGGCTAGAGGAATGTTAGCCAGGCTAGAGGAATGTTAGCCCAAACAGACTGGTACCCAGACTAGAGGACTGGTACCCAGGCTAGAGAAATGTTAGCCCAAACAGACTGGTACCCAGGCTAGAGGAATGTTAGCCCAAACAGACAGGTACCCAGGCTAGAGGAATGTTAGCACAAACAGACTGGTACCCAGGCTAGAGGAATGTTAGCCCAAACAGACGGGTACCCAGGCTAGAGGAATGTTAGCCCAAACAGACGGGTACCCAGGCTAGAGGAATGTTAGCACAAACAGACTGGTACCCAGGCTAGAGGAATGCTAGCCCAAACAGACTGGTACCCAGGCTAGAGGAATGTTAGCCGAAACAGACTGGTACCAAGGCTAGAGGAATGTTAGCCCAAACAGACTGGTACCCAGGCTAGAGGAATGCTAGCACAAACAGACTGGTACCCAGGCTAGAGGAATGCTAGCACAAACAGACTGGTAACCAGACTAGAGGACTGGTACCCAGGCTAGAGGAATGTTAGCCCAAACAGACTGGTACCCAGGCTAGAGGAATGTTAGCCCAAACAGACGGGTACCCAGGCTAGAGGAATGTTAGCCCAAACAGACGGGTACCCAGGCTAGTTCCAGTGGTCTCCGGCTCCAGACAGTTTACCTGCTACTCCAAAGGGTCTCCTCAGCCCAGAGGTCAGCTTCTTGGTGTTGTTGTCACGCAGCTCCATCCGTCCGACTCGAACGATCTGACACACAAAGCTGATCTTCTCTCTCTTTAAATCCTGACTGCCAAGGTCCTGGAGAAGAACCACGACAACACAGACTCAGCGGTGGTATTGGAGGAGCAAAACCACACAAGTCTACCTGTAAACGTCTTGTATTCCTACACAACTTCAATAACACCGGGAAACAAATCATTTATAAAAAAAATAGAAATACAAAATAGAAACACAACATTGCAACAACTGTGTAATGATCCTGCTGTTTAATCAGCGTGTTGATATGCCACATCTGTCAGATGGATTAACATGTCAACAGAGAAGTCGCTCACTAACAGGGATGTACACCTTTTTTTGTGCGTAATGGAACATTTCTGGGACCTTTTATTTCAGCTCGAGAAACATGAGACCAAGACATTACATGTTGTTTTTATATTTGTGTTCACTGTAGATTGAAGTGGGGGGTGCACATTTTAGTTCTTGCCCCTCGTACTACACACCTGAATGAAAACTAGATGAAAAAGATTGTTGAACAGAGTTGAACATTTGAACGGGATGTGTCGTGTCCGGGAACAACAAACACCCGCCTCGTTGGGTCCCCAGGACCAGGATGAGGAAACACTGAGAAAGACTGAAGCTATCGCCATGGAGATTCCTTTACACTACACCCAACACAGTGAATGAGTCAGTATTACCATGGTAACAGTACTGCCCAACGGTTCCTTTACACTACACCCAACACAGTGAATGAGTCAGTATTACCATGGTAACAGTACTGCCCAGCGGTTCCTTTACACTACACCCAACACAGTGAATGAATCAGTATTACCATGGTAACAGTACTGCCCAGCGGTTCCTTTACACTACACCCAACACAGTGAATGAGTCAGTATTACCATGGTAACAGTACTGCCCAGCGGTTCCTTTACACTACACCCAACACAGTGAATGAGTCAGTATTACCATGGTAACAGTACTGCCCAGCGGTTCCTTTACACTACACCCAACACAGTGAATGAGTCAGTATTACCTTGGTAACAGTACTGCCCAGCGGTTCCTTTACACTACACCCAACACAGTGAATGAGTCAGTATTACCTTGGTAACAGTACTGCCCAGCGGTTCCTTTACACTACACCCAACACAGTGAATGAGTCAGTATTACCATGGTAACAGTACTGCCTAGCGGTTCCTTTACACTACACCCAACACAGTGAATGAGTCAGTATTACCATGGTAACAGTACTGCCTAGCGGTTCCTTTACACTACACCCAACACAGTGAATGAGTCAGTATTACCATGGTAACAGTACTGCCTAGAGGTTTCCTTTACACTACACCCAACACAGTGAATGAGTCAGTATTACCATGGTAACAGTACTGCCCAGCGGTTCCTTTACACTACACCCAACACAGTGAATGAATCAGTATTACCATGGTAACAGTACTGCCCAGCGGTTCCTTTACACTACACCCAACACAGTGAATGAGTCAGTATTACCATGGTAACAGTACTGCCCAGCGGTTCCTTTACACTACACCCAACACAGTGAATGAATCAGTATTACCATGGTAACAGTACTGCCCAGCGGTTCCTTTACACTACACCCAACACAGTGAATGAGTCAGTATTACCATGGTAACAGTACTGCCCAGCGGTTCCTTTACACTACACCCAACACAGTGAATGAGTCAGTATTACCTTGGTAACAGTACTGCCCAGCGGTTCCTTTACACTACACCCAACACAGTGAATGAGTCAGTATTACCATGGTAACAGTACTGCCCAGCGGTTCCTTTACACTACACCCAACACAGTGAATGAGTCAGTATTACCTTGGTAACAGTACTGCCCAACGGTTCCTTTACACTACACCCAACACAGTGAATGAGTCAGTATTACCTTGGTAACAGTACTGCCCAGCGGTTCCTTTACACTACACCCAACACAGTGAATGAGTCAGTATTACCATGGTAACAGTACTGCCTAGCGGTTCCTTTACACTACACCCAACACAGTGAATGAGTCAGTATTACCATGGTAACAGTACTGCCCAGCGGTTCCTTTACACTACACCCAACACAGTGAATGAGTCAGTATTACCATGGTAACAGTACTGCCCAGCGGTTCCTTTACACTACACCCAACACAGTGAATGAGTCAGTATTACCATGGTAACAGTACTGCCCAACGGTTCCTTTACACTACACCCAACACAGTGAATGAGTCAGTATTACCTTGGTAACAGTACTGCCCAACGGTTCCTTTACACTACACCCAACACAGTGAATGAGTCAGTATTACCTTGGTAACAGTACTGCCCAGCGGTTCCTTTACACTACACCCAACACAGTGAATGAGTCAGTATTACCATGGTAACAGTACTGCCCAACGGTTCCTTTACACTACACCCAACACAGTGAATGAGTCAGTATTACCTTGGTAACAGTACTGCCCAGCGGTTCCTTTACACTACACCCAACACAGTGAATGAGTCAGTATTACCTTGGTAACAGTACTGCCTAGCGGTTCCTTTACACTACACCCAACACAGTGAATGAGTCAGTATTACCATGGTAACAGTACTGCCCAGCGGTTCCTTTACACTACACCCAACACAGTGAATGAGTCAGTATTACCTTGGTAACAGTACTGCCCAACGGTTCCTTTACACTACACCCAACACAGTGAATGAGTCAGTATTACCATGGTAACAGTACTGCCTAGCGGTTCCTTTACACTACACCCAACACAGTGAATGAGTCAGTATTACCATGGTAACAGTACTGCCCAGCGGTTCCTTTACACTACACCCAACACAGTGAATGAGTCAGTATTACCATGGTAACAGTACTGCCAAGCGGTTCCTTTACACTACACCCAACACAGTGAATGAGTCAGTATTACCATGGTAACAGTACTGCCCAGCGGTTCCTTTACACTACACCCAACACAGTGAATGAGTCAGTATTACCTTGGTAACAGTACTCCGCAAGACACAGGAAGCTGCTGAGGGGAGGACAACTCATAATACGGGCTGGAACGGGGTAAATGGAACGGTTTAAAGCCCATAGAAACCATGTGTGTGATACCACTCCATCCGGACACTACTATGAGCCCGTCCTACCCAATTAAGATGCCACCAGCCGCCTGTGCTGCCAAAGTGCACATTCAAAAGTTGGCTTATTGTACACATTTCTAGTTACATTGACTCTGTATCATTACGATGAGGCCAATAAGGACGTCATCAGCTATCCAATCGGGTTTTAGTTTCTCAATAAGGCTGATCTGTTTATTAGGCTGCAGCAGTAACAGCGACAGCGAGACAGGCAGGGCTGAGAGAACAATTGATCAGAACCTTTTCAATGAGGATAAACTTCTGTTTAGGTGGCAGTTTGACCCCAAATTGCTTTAACTCCCTATTTAATTGTGTCCGTGGTTCATGTCCCGCTGTGATCCCTGCAGTGCTGCCAGTGTAGCGAGCGGAGGAGCGAGTAGCGGGCGCCAACGAGCTCGTCATACGTAGGCGCTTGGTAACCCGGCTGCCCTTGGCCAGCCATTAGTAGAGAGGTGACCTTCGACAAACGAGCCGGGTCGCTCTGGGTCGTTCTCTTTCTTTCAGAGCCGGGGAGCTTCACAAACACCGCCCCCTCAAACAGGGGGGTACACACACACACACACACTCCCAGCATCCCTCAGGACAGGGCTGTGTAAACACTAGAGGTCGACCGATTAATCAGCATGGCCAATTAATTAAGGCCGATTTCAAGTTTTCATAACAATCGGTAATCAGCATTTTTGGATGCCGATTATGGCCGATTACATTGCACTCCACGAGAAGACTGCGTGGCAGGCTGACTACCTGTTACGCGAGTGCAGCAAGGAGCCAAGGTAAGTTGCTAGCTAGCGTTATACTTACCTTATAAAAAACAACTAATCTTCACATAATCACTAGTTAACTACACATGGTTGATGATATTACTAGCTTAACTAGCTTGTCCTGCGTTGTATATAATCAATGCCTGTTAATTTATCATCGAATCACAGCCTACTTTGGCAAACGGGTGATGATTTAAACCTATGTAAAATATGTTTTGTTTTCTGAATTTTTATAATGAGTATTTCTGTATTTGAATTTGGCACCCAGCAGTTTCACTGGCTGTTGAAGAGGTGGGACGCTAACGTCTCACGTACCCAAGAGAGGTTAACAAAAGTGAAAAAGCACTGTCGTTGCACCAACGTGTACCTAACCAAAAACATCAATGCCTTTCTTAAAATCAATACACAAGTATATATGTTTAAACCTGCATATTTAGTTAATATTGCCTGCTAATATGAATTTATTTTAACTAGGGAAATTGTGTCACTTCCTTTGCGTTCAGTGCAAGCAGAGTCAGGGTATATGCAGCAGTTTGGGCCGCCTGGCTCGTTGCGAACTGTGCGAAGACCATTTCTTTCTATCAAAGACCGTAATTAATTGCCAGAATTTTACGTAATTATGACATAACATTGAAGGTTGTGCAATGTAACAGGAATATTTAGACTTATGGATGCCACCCGTTAGATAAAATACGGAACGGTTCCGTATTTCACTGAAAGAATAAATGTTTTGTTTTCTAAATTATAGTTTCCGGATTCGACCATATTAATGACCTAAGGCTCGTATTTCTGTGTGTTATTATGTTATAACTAAGTCTATGATTTGATATTTGATAGAGCAGTCTGACTGAGCGGTGGTAGGCACCAGCAGGCTCGTAAGCATTCATTCAAACAGCACTTTAGTGCGTTTTGCCAGCAGCTCTTCGTTGTGCTACAAGCATTGAGCTGTTTATGACTTCAAGCCTATCAACTCCCGAGATTAGGCTGGCAATACTAAAGTACCTATTAGAACATCCAATAGTCAAAGGTATATGAAATACAAATGGTATAGAGAGAAATAGTCCTATAATAACTACAACCTAAAACTTCTTACCTGGGAATATTGAAGACTCATGTTAAAAGGAACCACCAGCTTTCATATGTTCTCATGTTCTGAGCAAGGAACTTAAACGTTAGCTTTCTTACATGGCACATATTGCACTTTTACTTTCTTCTCCAACACTTTGTTTTTGCATTATTTAAACCAAATTGAACATGTTTCATTATTTATTTGAGACTAAATAGATTTGATTTATTAAGTTAAAATAAAAGTGTTCATTCCGTATTGTTGTAATTGTCCTTATTACAAATATATATATATATTTGTAATATAAAATTGGCCGATATCAGATTTTTTTGGTCCTCCAATCGGTATCGGCGTTGAAAAAAATAATATTCGGTCGACCTAGTACACACACCACAGGCTCCGACATCACTCATGACAGGGCTGGGTAAACACACACACACACACACACACACCGACATCACTCATGACAGGTCTGGGTAAACAAACATCCCTCATGCCAGGTCTGGGTGAACACACACACACACTCCGACATCACTCATGCCAGGGCTGGGTAAACACACACACACACACCGACATCACTCATGCCAGGGCTGGGTAAACACACACATCGACATCACTCATGCCAGGTCTGGGTAAACACACACACACCGACATCCCTCATGCCAGGTCTGGGTGAACACACATCCCTCATGCCAGGTCTGGGTGAACAACCATGCAGCAGCAGCAACACTCTACATATACTCACGGTGAAGACGGATCTCAGGTTATGGAGCTGCTCTATATCTTTGACCAGGCCTTGACTGGACCATCGCACCAGGTAATTCTCACTGGGAGGGGAAGAACCAACATCAACCTGTTAACTTCACAATCTGCCGTCACAAATCAACTCTCTCGTCTCAAGATGAACACATGACAAATCAACTGACTAATGTCGTACACAGATGAGACGTTTCCTAAACAGTATTCGTTGCTGTAATCCGGGAACAACAGCAAATCCCCAGGCAGGTTGGCAGCTGGGTCTGTGCGGTCACGTTCCTGGCTCTGGACTCAGGACAATACTATTCCCATGATTCAGAGGTCCTCCAGAAATCCTAGAGGACTCCCAGAATAGTGAGGAAATAACCGGGGAGGGAATCCTCCAACCGGGGGAGGGAATCCTCCAACATCGGGGAGGGAATCCTCCAACCGGGCAGGGAATCTGGGAAATTTGAGAAAGTGTCCAGAACTCTTGCGACCCTTGGCTTACCTGATGACCTTTAACCCTCAGAGGGTCATAGAGGAACATACCTGATGACCTTTAACCCTCAGAGGGTCATAGAGGAACATACCTGATGACCTTTAACCCTCAGAGGGTCATAGAGGAACATACCTGATCAACTTTAACCCTCAGAGGGTCATAGAGGAAAATACCTGATGACCTTTAACCTTAAAAGGAAGAAACTACTCAAAACAACTAATTCCTATAATTTACAGTGTTAAATAAGAGCAATATTTTTTGGTGAGCAAATGTTTCAATTTGTCATTATAATAAGGTTGGTAGTAACTTGTGAAAATCGTTGCGGAAATCTGTTGGAAGCTCAAGTCGACTATGTGACGACCCTCCCACTCTGTCTACCGTTTTCTCTCTCTTTGCTCTTGTTTCCTTATTAGGATGCCGGTGGGCGGAGTTGGGAGGGTCGTCAGCTACATGGGAAACACCTGGGCCCACTGTCATAGGATAAATGCATCACTTCCCCATTCATGGAGGAGACTCTCTCCATGTAGACACCTTGATAGATTCGGTTATGTTTCATGGTGCTTTTTGGTTGTTTGTTTTAGCATCTTTCAACACCCTGCATTATCACATTCATGCATGCAAAACATTCACTTACACTACTGATTACTGATTACACACACCATTGTATATTATACCTAGTTTCTTTATCTAATAAATATATTTTGTTACTCCTTATCTCCACGTGGTCTCCCTTTTGTTACGGGCTCTGAGCCGGTTCGTGACAACTACAAAACCCACAATGCAACGCTCTCCCCATGGGATATATGTACTGTACATGATGACCTTTGACCCTATGACGTCATAGAGGTTACATACCTGATGAACTTTGACTCAACGGGGTCGTAGAGCGACATGAGAACCTCTGCATCTTCTCCGATCTTACACACCACGTTCTTCAGGGTGACGTACAGAGCGACGGTCGGGGTCTGGGCGAACTTGGCCTGACGCTGAAGGACGTCGGGTCTGGGCGAACTTGGCCTGCCTGCTCAGATCTACATTCTGTTTCTGAGACTGTCCCAGGGAGAGGAAGAGGAGGAGGAAGCAGAGATGTTGTATTTAATACAGGGGTCCTGTAGTCTTCACTAGCCTGACTGTCATATCATCTGGGCCACGGGCCTATGAAGGTTAAAGCAGGTTGAGAATCACAAACACAAGGATGGACACAGTGACTAGACTTATTTCCCATCAGTCAGACCCTTCGCCATTAGACTGGATAGTGCCTGAGTTACTACTCCTTCAAGACTATTGGAAAAGCATTCCAAGTGAAGCTGGTTGAGAGAATGCCAAGAGTGTGCAAAGCTGGCATCAAGGCAAAATGGTGGCTACTTTGAAGAAAATCAAATATAAAATATATTTTGAATTGTTTTACACTTTTTTGGTTACTACGTGACTCCATATGTGTTATTTCATAGTTTTGATGTCTTCACTATTATTCTACAATGTAGAAAATAGTAAAAAGAAAAACCCTTAATTACTGGTACTGTATGTGATAACGATTTACGATTTTGAGAAGAGGTGCTCGTTCTCCTTAAAATTCACAATGTCCTTAAAACACCATGCCGTGGCATCTGAAAGAAGACAGTAACATTCACGCTGATGACCTGAGACAATGTAATATTGCTCCATGTGAACGCAAAGACAGAGATGGAAAGGTCACACACGACGACTCCTCATAGCTGAAGGGCACTTAACCAATTTAGAGTCACTTCATAGGCTGAGCCCCAAATGGCACCATAAACCCTTTAGGGCCCTGGATAAAAGTAGTGCTTTATGTAGGGAATAGGGTGCCATTTAGGATGCAGGTTCAGGGAGGGGGAGGAGAGATGTGTCAGGGAGAGAGAGAGGAGAGAGGTGGCAGGGAGAGAGAGAGAAGAGAGGTGGCAGGGAGAGAGAGAAGAGAGGTGGCAGGGAGAGAGAGAGGAGAGGTGGCGGGGGGAGAGAGAGGAGAGGTGGCGGGGGGAGAGAGAGGAGAGGTGGCGGGGGGAGAGAGAGGAGAGGTGGCGGGGAGAGAGAGAGGAGAGGTGGCGGGGAGAGAGAGAGGAGAGGTGGCGGGGAGAGAGAGAGGAGAGGTGGCGGGGAGAGAGAGAGGAGAGGTGGCGGGGAGAGAGAGAGGAGAGGTGGCGGGGAGAGAGAGAGGAGAGGTGGCGGGGAGAGAGAGAGAGGAGAGGTGGTGGGGAGAGAGAGAGGAGAGGTGGTGGGGAGAGAGGAGAGGTGGCGGGGAGAGAGAGAGGAGAGGGGGCGGGGAGAGAGAGAGGAGAGGTGGCGGGGAGAGAGAGAGGAGAGGTGGCGGGGAGAGAGAGGAGAGGGGCAGGGAGAGAGAGAGAGGAGAGGTGGCAGGGAGAGAGGGGGGGAGAGAGAGAGGAGAGGTGGTGGGGAGAGAGAGGAGAGAGGTGGCGGGGAGAGAGAGAGGAGAGGTGGCGGGGAGAGAGAGGGGAGAGGTGGCAGGGAGAGAGAGAGGAGAGGTGGCAGGGAGAGAGAGAGGAGAGGTGGCAGGGAGAGAGAGAGGAGAGGTGGCAAGGAGAGAGGTGGCAGGGAGAGAGAGGAGAGAGGTGGCAGGGAGAGAGAGGGGAGAGGTGGCAGGGAAAGAGAGGAGGTGGCAGGGAGAGAGAGGAGGTGGCAGGGAGAGAGAGAGGAGGGTCGGGAGAGAGAGAGAGAGAGAGAGAGGAGGTGGTGGCAGGGAGAGAAATGGCAGATGTTCATGACGTGTCACATACAGGAGGTGAGAGGGAAAAGGCCTGAATAGTGTTAACATGTTCTATAGTAACACAGCATCTCACACAGAGAATCTCATGTTCTATAATAACACAGCATCTCACACAGAGAATCTCATGTTCTATAGTAACACAGCATCTCACACAGAGAATCTCATGTTCTATAATAACACAGCATCTCAGAGAGAATCTCATGTTCTATAATAACACAGCATCTCACACAGAGAATCTCATGTTCTATAATAACACAGCATCTCACACAGAGAATCTCATGTTCTATAATAACACAGCATCTCACAGAGAGAATCTCATGTTCTATAATAACACAGCATCTCACACAGAGAATCTCATGTTCTATAGTAACACAGCATCTCACACAGAGAATCTCATGTTCTATAATAACACAGCATCACACAGAGAATCTCATGTTCTATAATAACACAGCATCTCACACAGAGAATCTCATGTTCTATAATAACACAGCATCTCACACAGAGAATCTCATGTTCTATAGTAACACAGCATCTCACACAGAGAATCTCATGTTCTATAATAACACAGCATCACACAGAGAATATCATGTTCTATAATAACACAGCATCTCACACAGAGAATCTCATGTTCTATAATAACACAGCATCTCACACAGAGAATCTCATGTTCTATAATAACACAGCATCACACACAGAGAATCTCATGTTCTATAGTAACACAGCATCTCACACAGAGAATCTCATGTTCTATAATAACACAGCATCTCACACAGAGAATCTCA
>NC_092088.1:101350650-101423150 GCF_045679555.1 Salvelinus alpinus
ACTCTGACGTCCTCGGGTAGGTGGTCAACTGGTTTTTCTACTCTGACGTCCTCGGGTAGGTGGTCAACTGGTTTTTCTACTCTGACGTCCTCGGTTAGGTGGTCAACTGGTTTTTCTACTCTGACGTCCTCGGTGTAGGTGGTCAACTGGTTTTTCTACTCTGACGTCCTCGGTTAGGTGGTCAACTGGTTTTTCTACTCTGACGTCCTCGGTTAGGTGGTCAACTGGTTTTTCTACTCTGACGTCCTCGGTTAGGTGGTCAACTGGTTTTTCTACTCTGACGTCCTCGGTTAGGTGGTCAACTGGTTTTACTCTGACGTCCTCGGTAGGTGGTCAACTGGTTTTTCTACTCTGACGTCCTCGGTTAGGTGGTCAACTGGTTTTTCTACTCTGACGTCCTCGGTTAGGTTCAACTCGCACGTCCTCGGTAGGTGGTCAACTGGTTTTTCTACTCTGACGTCCTCGGGTAGGTGGTCAACTGGTTTTTCTACTCTGACGTCCTCGGGTAGGTGGTCAACTGGTTTTTCTACTCTGACGTCCTCGGGTAGGTGGTCAACTGGTTTTTCTACTCTGACGTCCTCGGTTAGGTGGTCAACTGGTTTTTCTACTCTGACGTCCTCGGGTAGGTGGTCAACTGGTTTTTCTACTCTGACGTCCTCGGGTAGGTGGTCAACTGGTTTTTCTACTCTGACGTCCTCGGGTAGGTGGTCAACTGGTTTTTCTACTCTGACGTCCTCGGTTAGGTGGTCAACTGGTTTTTCTACTCTGACGTCCTCGGTTAGGTGGTCAACTGGTTTTTCTACTCTGACGTCCTCGGTTAGGTGGTCAACTGGTTTTTCTACTCTGACGTCCTCGGGTAGGTGGTCAACTGGTTTTTCTACTCTGACGTCCTCGGTTAGGTGGTCAACTGGTTTTTCTACTCTGACGTCCTCGGGTAGGTGGTCAACTGGTTTTTCTACTCTGACGTCCTCGGTTAGGTGGTCAACTGGTTTTTCTACTCTGACGTCCTCGGTTAGGTGGTCAACTGGTTTTTCTACTCTGACGTCCTCGGTTAGGTGGTCAACTGGTTTTTCTACTCTGACGTCCTCGGTTAGGTGGTCAACTGGTTTTTCTACTCTGACGTCCTCGGTTAGGTGGTCAACTGGTTTTTCTACTCTGACGTCCTCGGGTAGGTGGTCAACTGGTTTTTCTACTCTGACGTCCTCGGTTAGGTGGTCAACTGGTTTTTCTACTCTGACGTCCTCGGTTAGGTGGTCAACTGATTTTTCTACTCTGACGTCCTCGGGTAGGTGGTTAACTGATTTTTCTACTCTGACGTCCTCGGGTAGGTGGTTAACTGATTTTTCTACTCTGACGTCCTCGGGTAGGTGGTTAACTGATTTTTCTACTCTGACGTCCTCGGGTAGGTGGAGGGAGTCTGGAAGGCCGTCTAGAAATCTTTGGATTGTCTGAGAATTTAAAGCACGGCTTTTTTATCCTTGTTTAGGTCTGAGCAGATTATTTGTTGCGATTGCAAACTAATGAAATGCATCCCTTCATGCCTATGTCTGCGTCTCAAACGGCACCCTATTGCCTATGCAGTGCACTACTTTTGACCAGCTCCATAGGTCTCTGGTCAGAAATAGTGCACTATGTAGGGAATAGGGTACCAATTTGGGCTGAGTCTCAGTTCATTGTGTCTGTGCAGCATAAGCTCCTGTAGATGGTGGGGGGTAAGACGTACAAGGACAAGTTACTTCTGTTAAATATACCTGCCCGGTGGGGTGGAGGGATACCCGTGGTGACAAGGCCCCTTTTTTAATTATGCCGTCAGTCACCTTGGTAAAGTAATCCCATCAACCGGCGCCCCTCATTGTATCCTTCCCCCAGCAGGAGAGGAGAGGTAGAGTCCTCCCCAACCTTACAGGAGTTGTGTGTGTGTGTGTGTGTGTGTGTGTGTGTGTGTGTGTTGTGGGTAGAACATATGCTGTCTTGTTAATGTCCAGGGTGTTTGACTGTGTATGCAGTAGATATGATACGTGTCATTCTGTGTGGGTGTTCTGTGAGCCTGGCTGCTGCTATGTTGTTAGTATGCCACCCACACAACCATCCTGTCACACAGGAGCCTCATGTCTTATTTCCTTTTCCTGTCCTTTTAATAGCCTCTTCTTCTTTCCCCTCAGCAATCTATAATTATGATGTCCGTGGAGACGAGGAGCTGTCACTACAGATTGGAGATACAGTCCACATACTGGAGACATATGAAGGTAGGAACACACTAACTGATGACACAGTCCACATACTAGAGACATATGAAGGTAGGAACACACTAACTGATGACACAGTCCACATACTGGAGACATATGAAGGTAGGAACACACTAACTGATGACACAGTCCACATACTAGAGACATATGAAGGTAGGAACACACTAACTGATGACACAGTCCACATACTGGAGACATATGAAGGTAGGAACACACTAACTGATGACACAGTCCACATACTAGAGACATATGAAGGTAGGAACACACTAACTGATGACACAGTCCACATACTGGAGACATATGAAGGTAGGAACACACTAACTGATGACACAGTCCACATACTGGAGACATATGAAGGTAGGAACACACTAACTGATGACACAGTCCACATACTAGAGACATATGAAGGTAGGAACACACTGATGACACAGTCCACATACTAGAGACATATGAAGGTAGGAACACACTGATGACACAGTCCACATACTAGAGACATATGAAGGTAGGAACACACTAACTGATGACACAGTCCACATACTGGAGACATATGAATGTAGGAACACACTAACTGATGACACAGTCCACATACTGGAGACATATGAAGGTAGGAACACACTAACTGATGACACAGTCCACATACTGGAGACATATGAAGGTAGGAACACACTAACTGATGACACAGTCCACATACTAGAGACATATGAAGGTAGGAACACACTAACTGATGACACAGTCCACATACTAGAGACATATGAAGGTAGGAACACACTAACTGATGACACAGTCCACATACTGGAGACATATGAAGGTAGGAACACACTAACTGATGACACAGTCCACATACTGGAGACATATGAAGGTAGGAACACACTAACTGATGACACAGTCCACATACTAGAGACATATGAAGGTAGGAACACACTAACTGATGACACAGTCCACATACTAGAGACATATGAAGGTAGGAACACACTAACTGATGACACAGTCCACATACTGGAGACATATGAAGGTAGGAACACACTGATGACACAGTCCACATACTAGAGACATATGAAGGTAGGAACACACTGATGACACAGTCCACATACTAGAGACATATGAAGGTAGGAACACACTGATGACACAGTCCACATACTAGAGACATATGAAGGTAGGAACACACTAACTGATGACACAGTCCACATACTAGAGACATATGAAGGTAGGAACACACTAACTGATGACACAGTCCACATACTAGAGACATATGAAGGTAGGAACACACTGATGACACAGTCCACATACTAGAGACATATGAAGGTAGGAACACACTAACTGATGACACAGTCCACATACTAGAGACATATGAAGGTAGGAACACACTGATGACACAGTCCACATACTAGAGACATATGAAGGTAGGAACACACTGATGACACAGTCCACATACTAGAGACATATGAAGGTAGGAACACACTAACTGATGACACAGTCCACATACTGGAGACATATGAATGTAGGAACACACTAACTGATGACACAGTCCACATACTGGAGACATATGAAGGTAGGAACACACTAACTGATGACACAGTCCACATACTGGAGACATATGAAGGTAGGAACACACTAACTGATGACACAGTCCACATACTAGAGACATATGAAGGTAGGAACACACTAACTGATGACACAGTCCACATACTAGAGACATATGAAGGTAGGAACACACTAACTGATGACACAGTCCACATACTGGAGACATATGAAGGTAGGAACACACTAACTGATGACACAGTCCACATACTAGAGACATATGAAGGTAGGAACACACTAACTGATGACACAGTCCACATACTAGAGACATATGAAGGTAGGAACACACTAACTGATGACACAGTCCACATACTGGAGACATATGAAGGTAGGAACACACTGATGACACAGTCCACATACTAGAGACATATGAAGGTAGGAACACACTGATGACACAGTCCACATACTAGAGACATATGAAGGTAGGAACACACTGATGACACAGTCCACATACTAGAGACATATGAAGGTAGGAACACACTAACTGATGACACAGTCCACATACTAGAGACATATGAAGGTAGGAACACACTAACTGATGACACAGTCCACATACTAGAGACATATGAAGGTAGGAACACACTGATGACACAGTCCACATACTAGAGACATATGAAGGTAGGAACACACTAACTGATGACACAGTCCACATACTGGAGACATATGAAGGTAGGAACACACTAACTGATGACACAGTCCACATACTAGAGACATATGAAGGTAGGAACACATGATATAGAATTTTGTGATCAATTTACATAAATGTCAATTATCCTAATCGGTCTGCAACCCAGAGTGTGTAAAGTTCTGGTTTAAATGAAACGGACAGAATTCCCAGCTCACGATTAGTCAAATCCAATTTTATTCACGAGAGCTCTACCGTTCATTATACAAAGCTGTTTATTTTATAACATCTAACCTACGCACACACATACACACTAACATTAGGAGAGCTATCTTCTCTAGAATTCTCACAACAGTTTCTCACTACCCAGCTGACAGTTCCAGTCCCCTTCAGATAAAGTGGTGTTCCCTGTCCGATCTTCCCAGAGTTATAGCCGGGTCGGTTCAACCATAGTTTAATTGTTTCTAGGTGTTTTCTTAAGCACATTTCTCTCTCTCCCAGTCTAACCTAGTCGGACTTATGTTTAATACTTTTAATGACTCCCAGTCTAACCTAGTCGGACTTATGTTTAATACTTTTAATGACTCCTTGTCCATGTTACATAACCTCTAATCCCTAATGGTTAAGTTTCCGGGTAGAATTATTTAATCATTTATCTTAAAACGTTATAAATTATTTTATCAACACACTATCTGATGACCCAGGACACGTACTAGAGACATATTGAGGTATACTGTACGTTTATAAGGGCACACTAAGTGACGAGGATAATTGCAGAGGATTCTGTCGTTCTCAGTGTCGCTGGTGTTTTGGTAAATGTCTCCGTTAAACTATTAGCTGATCTGTGCAATTTCCTCCCTGTCAGAATGATTCACATATTACCCCCCCCCCCCCCCCATTGTGTTTTGTAGATGAGAATTCTCCGTGATGCTAATGCTAGTGATGCTATGCTAATGCTAGTGATGCTATGCTAATGCTAGGTGTTTCCTCTGCTGTGTAATCAGTCCTGTTCTCTCCTCCTTCCAGGCTGGTACAGAGGACACAGGCTGAGGAGGAAGTCCAACAAAGTGAGTTGGTATTTTTTTTGTACATTCGACGGTGTAGTTTCATCTCAGCTGTTCCCCTCGTCTGTTCAGGAGTTGTTGGAGCGACATTCCAACATCTGACATGACCGGCCAAATCTAATATTATTTTGTATCAGGGTTTATTGTGTGTCCTTTCTTTCCACCCTTCTCTTCTGCTAAGCAATGGACTCAGGATGTCATTTAACCTCCATGAAATAACCGATCTGAAATCCGATCTGAAATCCGATCTGAAATCCAAACTAGTTCAGGTGTTATACCGATCTGAAATCCAAACACACTAACTGTGTCCTGTATCAATCTACTTATTGTGTGTCCTGTTTTTCCCGCCTTCTGTTCCAGGGGATCTTTCCTGCCTGTTACATACACCTCAAGGAGGCCACCGTCGAAGGCAATGGGTCAGTGCTGATTCTCTTCATTTATTTTGGAGGATATTTTGACACTTTATTGAGACGGCATGGAAATCAGATCAGTGTCATGTGTAATCCACCCCTGGTTGTTGTCATGTGTAATCCACCCCTGGTTGTTGTCATGCGTAACCCACCCCTGGTTGTTGTCGTGCGTAATCCACCCCTGGTTGTTGTTGTGCGTAATCCACCCCTGGTTGTTGTCGTGCGTAATCCACCCCTGGTTGTTGTCATGTGTAATCCACCCCTGGTTGTTGTCATGTGTAATCCACCCCTGGTTGTTGTCATGTGTAACCCACCCCTGGTTGTTGTCGTGTGTAACCCACCCCTGGTTGTTGTCGTGTGTAACCCACCCCTGGTTGTTGTCGTGCGTAACCCACCCCTGGTTGTTGTCGTGTGTAACCCACCCCTGGTTGTTGTCGTGCGTAACCCACCCCTGGTTGTTGTCGTGTGTAATCCACCCCTGGTTGTTGTCGTGCGTAATCCACCCCTGGTTGTTGTCGTGCGTAATCCACCCCTGGTTGTTGTCATGTGTAACCCACCCCTGGTTGTTGTCATGTGTAACCCACCCCTGGTTGTTGTCATGTGTAACCCACCCCTGGTTGTTGTCATGTGTAACCCACCCCTGGTTGTTGTCATGTGTAACCCACCCCTGGTTGTTGTCATGTGTAACCCACCCCTGGTTGTTGTCATGTGTAACCCACCCCTGGTTGTTGTCGTGTGTAACCCACCCCTGGTTGTTGTCGTGCGTAACCCACCCCTGGTTGTTGTCGTGCGTAACCCACCCCTGGTTGTTGTCGTGCGTAACCCACCCCTGGTTGTTGTCATGTGTAACCCACCCCTGGTTGTTGTCATGTGTAACCCACCCCTGGTTGTTGTCGTGCGTAACCCACCCCTGGTTGTTGTCGTGCGTAACCCACCCCTGGTTGTTGTCGTGCGTAACCCACCCCTGGTTGTTGTCGTGCGTAACCCACCCCTGGTTGTTGTCGTGCGTAACCCACCCCTGGTTGTTGTCGTGCGTAACCCACCCCTGGTTGTTGTCGTGCGTAACCCACCCCTGGTTGTTGTCGTGTGTAACCCACCCCTGGTTGTTGTCGTGCGTAATCCACCCCTGGTTGTTGTCGTGTGTAATCCACCCCTGGTTGTTGTCGTGCGTAATCCACCCCTGGTTGTTGTCGTGCGTAATCCACCCCTGGTTGTTGTCATGTGTAATCCACCCACTGACTGTCTGTCTGTATTTTCAGGCACAAGGAGACGGTGATTCCCAACGAGCTGCCTCTGGTCCAGGAGGTCACCACCACTCTGCGGGAGTGGGCTTCCATATGGAGAGACCTCTACGTGGTGAGTAGAGTGAGTCACGTATCTACACGCCTAATCTACACGCCTAATCTACACGCATAATCTACACGCCTAATCTCTCTTTTCTGAAGTTACCTCATTGTCTCCATGAACAGTGTGTAGGTTTCTCTTGTCCCCAAGATGAGTGTGTGGGTTTCTCCCTTTTCCCCATGAGCAGTGTGTGGGTTTCTCCCTTTTCCCCATGAGCAGTGTGTGGGTTTCTCCCTTTTCCCCATGCGCAGTGTGTGGGTTTCTCCCTTTTCCCCATGAGCAGTGTGTGGGTTTCTCTTGGCTCCATGAGCAGTGTGTAGGTTTCTCTCTTGTCCCCATGAGCAGTGTGTAGGTTTCTCTTGTCCCCAAGATGAGTGTGTGGGTTTCTCTCTTGTCCCCATGAGCAGTGTGTGGGTTTCTCTCTTGTCCCCATGAGCAGTGTGTAGGTTTCTCTCTTGTCCCCATGAGCAGTGTGTAGGTTTCTCCCTTTTCCCCATGAGCAGTGTGTGGGTTTCTCTTGGCTCCATGAGCAGTGTGTAGGTTTCTCTCTTGTCCCCATGAGCAGTGTGTAGGTTTCTCTTGTCCCCAAGATGAGTGTGTGGGTTTCTCTCTTGTCTCCATGAGCAGTGTGTAGGTTTCTCCCTTGTCTCCATGAGCAGTGTGTGGGTTTCTCTCTTGTCCCCATGAGCAGTGTGTGGGTTTCTCTCTTGTCCCCATGAGCAGTGTGTAGGTTTCTCTTGTCCCCAAGATGAGTGTGTGGGTTTCTCTCTTGTCCCCATGAGCAGTGTGTGGGTTTCTCTCTTGTCTCCATGAGCAGTGTGTAGGTTTCTCCCTTGTCCCCATGAGCAGTGTGTAGGTTTCTCCCTTGTCTCCATGAGCAGTGTGTAGGTTTCTTCCTTGTCCCCATGAGCAGTGTGTGGGTTTCTCCCTTTTCTCCATGAGCAGTGTGTAGGTTTCTCTCTTGTCTCCACGAGCAGTGTGTGGGTTTCTCTCTTGTCCCCATGAGCAGTGTGTGGATTTCTCTCTTGTGCCCATGAGCAGTGTGTAGGTTTCTCTCTTGTGCCCATGAGCAGTGTGTGGGGTTCTCTCTTTTCTCCATGAGCATTGTGTAGGTTTCTCCCTTGTGCCCATGAGCAGTGTGTGGGTTTCTCCCTTTTCTCCATGAGCAGTGTGTGGGGTTCTCCCTTTTCTCCATGAGCAGTGTGTGGGGTTCTCCCTTGTCTCCATGAGCAGTGTGTGGGTTTCTCTCTTGTCCCCATGAGCAGTGTGTGGGTTTCTCTCTTGTCCCCATGAGCAGTGTGTAGGTTTCTCTCTTGTCTGTAGTAATCCCATTGTCCCCATGAACATGCGACCACATCACTCAAATGTGTCTTGTAGAATGGTAAACACTAAACAAAACTCACTTCCTTATCGTCTCTGTTATTGAGTGTTGGGACAGATTGTTGATGAGGTGTGTGTGTGTGTGTGTGGTGGTGTTACAGGGGGACAGGCGTGAGATGTTTAACTCTGTCAGGGACATGATCTATGACCTGATCGAGTGGCGATCTCAGATCCTGTCAGGGACGCTCCCACAAGACGAGCTGACTGAGCTTAAACAGAGAATCACCTCTAAGATCGACTACGGGAACAAGTAAGGAACTGCTGTGTCTGTCCGTCTGTCTCTGTCTGTCTCTGTCTGTCTCTGTCTGTCTCTGTCTGTCTCTGTCTCTCTCTGTCTCTGTCTGTCTCTCTCTGTCTCTGTCTGTCTCTGTCTCTCTCTGTCTCTGTCTGTCTCTCTCTGTCTCTCTCTGTCTCTCTCTGTCTCTCTCTGTCTCTCTCTGTCTCTGTCTGTCTGTCTCTCTCTGTCTCTATCTGTCTGTCTGTCTGTCTCTATCTGTCTGTCTCTCTCTGTCTCTATCTGTCTGTCTCTCTCTCTCTCTGTCTGTGTCTGTCTGTCTGTTTCTCTCTCAATTAAGTACCTTATCAAAGAGCAATTTGTCAAGCAGTAATTTTACTAGGACTGTCTGGTATCTGAGTGGGGAGGGGAAAACAAGCTGTTATTGGCAGAGAGGTTTGGAAAGATCTTTCTTATTGGTCTATTACCTAGTTAGTGATGTCACCA
The DNA here is from genome assembly GCF_045679555.1 of Salvelinus alpinus. Lineage (NCBI taxonomy): Eukaryota > Metazoa > Chordata > Actinopteri > Salmoniformes > Salmonidae > Salvelinus > Salvelinus alpinus. Next base: position 101,360,019 of record NC_092088.1, read on the forward strand.
GGCAGGTCAAACCTCCATCCCACCACAACAGGCTGACATGTCAGGTGGTCTAGCCAAACAGCTCTTACACTAAAAGGGCATAATTATAATTTTCCCAGCATTATTCCATCCTCCATAGTGTGGAAATATATATAAAATACAGGAAAATCACATTTTTGGCAGCGCTGGGCCTTTAACCTCTATTTTAGCAGGTAAGTTGAGCCTAAATCATAGGGGTTTAGTTACTACTGTAGTCCATCACACACTATGGTGCCTATTGCCGGTCCTGCAGGGGTCTTTTGTGGTCCAGAAAATGAGCTGGAAATGGAAGAGGTGAGCTGGGCCTCCCTGGTGTGATGGCTGTTTCAACACTGCGAGGTGGAGAAATGTCTTTGGCAGGGGAGCAGAGTGGAATACATAGATTTGCTCCCAGCACCGTTCATCCCCGAGTGGGATTCTGTGGCAGCTGAGAAACAGAGCTCTAGAGATGGAGGAGGAGCTGAGAAACAGAGCTCTAGAGATGGAGGAGGAGGAGCTGAGAAACAGAGCTTAGAGATGGAGGAGGAGGAGCTGAAAAACAGCTCTAGAGATGGAGGAGGAGGAGCTGAAAAACAGAGCTCTAGAGATGGAGGAGGAGGAGCTGAGAAACAGAGCTCTAGAGATGGAGGAGGAGGAGCTGAGAAACAGAGCTCTAGAGATGGAGGAGGAGGAGCTGAGAAACAGAGCTCTAGAGATGGAGGAGGAGGAGCTGAGAAACAGCTCTAGAGATGGAGGAGGAGGAGCTGAGAAACAGAGCTCTAGAGATGGAGGAGGAGGAGCTGAGAAACAGAGCTCTAGAGATGGAGGAGGAGGAGCTGAGAAACAGAGCTCTAGAGATGGAGGAGGAGGAGCTGAGAAACAGAGCTCTAGAGATGGAGGAGGAGCTGAGAAACAGAGCTCTAGAGATGGAGGAGGAGGAGCTGAGAAACAGAGCTCTAGAGATGGAGGAGGAGGAGCTGAGAAACAGAGCTCTAGAGATGGAGGAGGAGGAGCTGAGAAACAGAGCTCTAGAGATGGAGGAGGAGGAGCTGAGAAACAGAGCTCTAGAGATGGAGGAGGAGGAGCTGAGAAACAGAGCTCTAGAGATGGAGGAGGAGCTGAGAAACAGAGCTCTAGAGATGGAGGAGGAGGAGCTGAGAAACAGAGCTCTAGAGATGGAGGAGGAGGAGCTGAGAAACAGAGCTCTAGAGATGGAGGAGGAGGAGCTGAGAAACAGAGCTCTAGAGATGGAGGAGGAGGAGCTGAGAAACAGAGCTCTAGAGATGGAGGAGGAGGAGCTGAGAAACAGAGCTCTAGAGATGGAGGAGGAGGAGGAGCTGAGAAACAGAGCTCTAGAGATGGAGGAGGAGGAGGAGCTGAGAAACAGAGCTCTAGAGATGGAGGAGGAGCTGAGAAACAGAGCTCTAGAGATGGAGGAGGAGGAGCTGAGAAACAGAGCTCTAGAGATGGAGGAGGAGGAGCTGAGAAACAGAGCTCTAGAGATGGAGGAGGAGGAGCTGAGAAACAGAGCTCTAGAGATGGAGGAGGAGGAGCTGAGAAACAGAGCTCTAGAGGATGGAGGAGGAGGAGCTGAGAAACAGAGCTCTAGAGATGGAGGAGGAGGAGCTGAGAAACAGAGCTCTAGAGATGGAGGAGGAGCTGAGAAACAGAGCTCTAGAGATGGAGGAGGAGCTGAGAAACAGAGCTCTAGAGATGGAGGAGGAGGAGCTGAAAAACAGAGCTCTAGAGATGGAGGAGGAGGAGCTAAAAAACAGAGCTCTAGAGATGGAGGAGGAGGAGCTGAGAAACAGAGCTCTAGAGATGGAGGAGGAGGAGCTGAGAAACAGAGCTCTAGAGGAGGAGGAGGAGGAGCTGAGAAACAGAGCTCTAGAGATGGAGGAGGAGGAGCTGAGAAACAGAGCTCTAGAGGAGGAGGAGGAGGACCTGAGAAACAGAGCTCTAGAGATGGAGGAGGAGGAGCTGAGAAACAGAGCTCTAGAGATGGAGGAGGAGCTGAGAAACAGAGCTCTAGAGATGGAGGAGGAGGAGCTGAGAAACAGAGCTCTAGAGATGGAGGAGGAGGAGCTGAGAAACAGAGCTCTAGAGGAGGAGGAGGAGGAGCTGAGAAACAGAGCTCTAGAGATGGAGGAGGAGGAGCTGAGAAACAGAGCTCTAGAGGAGGAGGAGGAGGAGCTGAGAAACAGAGCTCTAGAGGAGGAGGAGGAGGACCTGAGAAACAGAGCGGGAGGAGGCCCAGCATCTAACACTCACTTTTAGGAAATTGAAAGGTCCTCTCTCTTATTTTTCTGTCTGTCTCTGCTCGGGGGTTTGGCTCATATACGCCACCTCCCTGCTCCTCAGTCTCCCCCGCCGCTCCTCAGTCTCCCCCGCTCCTCTGAGTCTGACCAGATGAGAGGAGAGTCTGTCAGATCTGTCCTTCAGATGAGCCCTGTTCACTTCACTACTGTGTAAACTACCTCTAATCTCTTTTCTCTCTCCGTCTCCCTCTCTCCGTCTCTCTCTCTCTCTTCGTCTGACTCTCCCCCTCTGACTCTCTCCGTCTATTTTTCTCTCTGCTCGATCAGTCTCTGATTCTCTGTCGGTCCCTCCCTCTTCCCTCCTTCTCTGCCAACCTTCTTATCTCTCTGTGTGAAGGGTGTTATGTTATGAGAAGGCAGAAGGCCCAGGCAGTAGCAAAAGCAATGTGATGTTGGCTGTCTGCTCTCTAACTCTCCTTTCTCTCTCGCTCTCGTGCGATCTCCTCTCTTTCTCTCGCTCTCCTTCTCTCGCTCTCGCTCTCCTTCTCTCGCTCTCTTTCTCTCGATCGCCTCTCTTTCTCTCGCTCTCTTTCTCTCGATCTCCTCTCTTTCTCTCGCTCTCTTTCTCTCGATCTCTTTCTCTCGATCTCCTCTCTTTCTCTCGCTCTCTTTCTCTCGATCTCCTCTCTTTCTCTCGCTCTCTTTCTCTCGATCTCCTCTCTTTCTCTCGCTCTCCTTCTCTCGCTCTTGCTCTCTCTGCCTCTCGCTATCGCTCTCTCTCTCTCTCTGCCTCTCTCTCTCTCTCTGCCTCCTGCTCTCTCTGCCTCCTGCTCTCTCTGCCTCTCGCTATCGCTCTCTCTGCCTCTCTCTCTCTCTCTGCCTCCTGCTCTCTCTGCCTCTCGCTATCGCTCTCTCTGCCTCTCTCTCTCTGCTCTCTCTCTCTCTCTCTCTCTCTCTCTCTCTCTCTCTCCTCTCTCTCTCTCTCTCTCTCTCTCTCTCTCTGCCTCTCCTTTGTCCTTCTCACAATCCCTCTCCATTTCTCTCTCCTCCCTCCCATTACAAATGTCTATATACAGTGGTGTAACGATGTGCAAATAGTTAAAGTACAAAAGGGAAAATAAATAAACATAAATATGGGTTGTATTAACAATGGTGTTTGTTCTTCACTGGTTGACCTTTTCTTGTGGCAACAGGTCACAAATCTTACTGCTGTGATGTCACACTGTGCTATTTCACCCAGTAGATATGGGAGTTTATCAAAATTAGGTTTGTTTTCAAATGCTTTGTGGGTCTTTGTAATCTGAGGGAAATATGTCTCTCTCTCCCTCTCCTCTCTCTCTCTCCTCTCTCTCTATCTCTCTCTCTCTCTCTCTCTCTCTCTCTCTCTCTCCTCTCTCTCTCTCTATCTCTCTCTCTCTCTCTCCTCCCTCTCTCCTCCCTCTCTCCTCTCTGCCCTCTCTCTCTCCTTGTATATCAGGTACCTGGATCTCGACCTTGTGGTGAGAGATAAAGATGGGAACATCTTGGACCCTGACTCTACCAGCACTGTCTCTCTCTTCAGAGCCCATGAAGCCGCCTCCAAACAGATAGAGGACAGGATCCAAGAGGAGAAGGTAAACTTCAGACATCATTCAGTTCATTAATCAATCAATCATATTCCTTTATAAACCCCTATTTACATCAGCAGCGATTTTACAGTAACCTGGCCTCGCTCCCAACGAGCAAGCAGAAGATCACGTCAACGATATGCACGGGAAATTAAACATCCCATCTGGCCACATGGTCTCCCCAGTGAGAGGCAGCGATGTGGAATGAGATTCTCTGTGTGAGATGCTGTGTTATTATAGAACATGAGATTCTCTGTGTGAGATGCTGTGTTACTATAGAACATGAGATTCTCTGTGTGTGATGCTGTGTTATTATAGAACATGAGATTCTCTGTGTGAGATGCTGTGTTATTATAGAACATGAGATTCTCTGTGTGAGATGCTGTGTTATTATAGAACATGATATTCTCTGTGTGATGCTGTGTTATTATAGAACATGAGATTCTCTGTGTGAGATGCTGTGTTACTATAGAACATGAGATTCTCTGTGTGAGATGCTGTGTTATTATAGAACATGAGATTCTCTGTGTGAGATGCTGTGTTATTATAGAACATGAGATTCTCTGTGTGATGCTGTGTTATTATAGAACATGAGATTCTCTGTGTGAGATGCTGTGTTACTATAGAACATGAGATTCTCTGTGTGAGATGCTGTGTTATTATAGAACATGAGATTCTCTGTGTGAGATGCTGTGTTATTATAGAACATGAGATTCTCTGTGTGAGATGCTGTGTTATTATAGAACATGAGATTCTCTGTGTGAGATGCTGTGTTATTATAGAACATGAGATTCTCTCTGAGATGCTGTGTTATTATAGAACATGAGATTCTCTGTGTGAGATGCTGTGTTACTATAGAACATGAGATTCTCTGTGTGAGATGCTGTGTTATTATAGAACATGAGATTCTCTGTGTGAGATGCTGTGTTACTATAGAACATGTTAACACTATTCAGGCCTTTTCCCTCTCACCTCCTGTATGTGACACGTCATGAACATCTGCCATTTCTCTCCCTGCCACCACCTCCTCTCTCTCTCTCTCTCTCTCTCCCGACCCTCCTCTCTCTCTCCCTGCCACCTCCTCTCTCTCCCTGCCACCTCCTCTCTTTCCCTGCCACCTCTCCCCTCTCTCTCCCTGCCACCTCTCTCCTCTCTCTCCCTGCCACCTCTCTCCTTGCCACCTCTCCTCTCTCTCTCCCTGCCACCTCTCCTCTCTCTCTCCCTGCCACCTCTCCTCTCTCTCTCCCTGCCACCTCTCCCCTCTCTCTCCCCGCCACCTCTCCTCTCTCTCTCCCCGCCACCTCTCTCCTCTCTCTCCCCACCACCTCTCCTCTCTCTCTCCCCCCCCTCTCTCCCTGCCACCTCTCCTCTCTCTCTCTCCCTGCCCCTCTCCTCTCTCTCCCCGCCACCTCTCCTCTCTCTCTCCCCGCCACCTCTCCTCTCTCTCTCCCCGCCCCCTCTCCTCTCTCTCTCCCCGCCCCCTCTCCTTTCTCTCTCCCCGCCACCTCTCCTTTCTCTCTCCCCGCCACCTCTCCTCTCTCTCTCCCCGCCACCTCTCCTCTCTCCCCACCACCTCTCCTCTCTCTCTCCCCACCACCTCTCCTCTCTCTCTCCCCGCCACCTCTCCTCTCTCTCTCCCCGCCACCTCTCCTCTCTCTCTCCCCGCCACCTCTCCTCTCTCTCTCCCCGCCACCTCTCCTCTCTCTCTCCCCGCCACCTCTCCTCTCTCTCTCCCCGCCACCTCTCCTCTCTCTCTCCCCGCCACCTCTCCTCTCTCTCCCCCCGCCACCTCTCCTCTCTCTCCCCCCGCCACCTCTCCTCTCTCTCCCCCCGCCACCTCTCCTCTCTCTCCCCCCGCCACCTCTCCTCTCTCTCTCCCTGCCACCTCTCTTCTCTCTCTCTCCCTGCCACCTCTCTCCTCTCTCTCTCCCTGACACATCTCTCCTCCCCCTCCCTGAACCTGCATCCTAAATGGCACCCTATTCCCTACATAAAGCACTACTTTTATCCAGGGCCCTAAAGGGTTTATGGTGCCATTTGGGGCTCAGCCTATGAAGTGACTCTAAATTGGTTAAGTGCCCTTCAGCTATGAGGAGTCGTCGTGTGTGACCTTTCCATCTCTGTCTTTGCGTTCACATGGAGCAATATTACATTGTCTCAGGTCATCAGCGTGAATGTTACTGTCTTCTTTCAGATGCCACGGCATGGTGTTTTAAGGACATTGTGAATTTTAAGGAGAACGAGCACCTCTTCTCAAAATCGTAAATCGTTATCACATACAGTACCAGTAATTAAGGGTTTTTCTTTTTACTATTTTCTACATTGTAGAATAATAGTGAAGACATCAAAACTATGAAATAACACATATGGAGTCACGTAGTAACCAAAAAAGTGTAAAACAATTCAAAATATATTTTATATTTGATTTTCTTCAAAGTAGCCACCATTTGCCTTGATGCCAGCTTTGCACACTCTTGGCATTCTCTCAACCAGCTTCACTTGGAATGCTTTTCCAATAGTCTTGAAGGAGTAGTAACTCAGGCACTATCCAGTCTAATGGCGAAGGGTCTGACTGATGGGAAATAAGTCTAGTCACTGTGTCCATCCTTGTGTTTGTGATTCTCAACCTGCTTTAACCTTCATAGGCCCGTGGCCCAGATGATATGACAGTCAGGCTAGTGAAGACTACAGGACCCCTGTATTAAATACAACATCTCTGCTTCCTCCTCCTCTTCCTCTCCCTGGGACAGTCTCAGAAACAGAATGTAGATCTGAGCAGGCAGGCCAAGTTCGCCCAGACCCCGTCCTTCGCTCTGTTCGTCACCCTGAAGAACGTGGTGTGTAAGACTACTGGACCCCTGTATTAAATACAACATCTCTGCTTCCTCCTCCTCTTCCTCTCCCTGGGACAGTCTCAGAAACAGAATGTAGATCTGAGCAGGCAGGCCAAGTTCGCCCAGACCCCGTCCTTCGCTCTGTTCGTCACCCTGAAGAACGTGGTGTGTAAGATCGGAGAAGATGCAGAGGTTCTCATGTCGCTCTACGACCCCGTTGAGTCAAAGTTCATCAGGTATGTAACCTCTATGACGTCATAGGGTCAAAGGTCATCATGTACAGTACATATATCCCATGGGGAGAGCGTTGCATTGTGGGTTTTGTAGTTGTCACGAACCGGCTCAGAGCCCGTAACAAAAGGGAGACCACGTGGAGATAAGGAGTAACAAAATATATTTATTAGATAAAGAAACTAGGTATAATATACAATGGTGTGTGTAATCAGTAATCAGTAGTGTAAGTGAATGTTTTGCATGCATGAATGTGATAATGCAGGGTGTTGAAAGATGCTAAAACAAACAACCAAAAAGCACCATGAAACATAACCGAATCTATCAAGGTGTCTACATGGAGAGAGTCTCCTCCATGAATGGGGAAGTGATGCATTTATCCTATGACAGTGGGCCCAGGTGTTTCCCATGTAGCTGACGACCCTCCCAACTCCGCCCACCGGCATCCTAATAAGGAAACAAGAGCAAAGAGAGAGAAAACGGTAGACAGAGTGGGAGGGTCGTCACATAGTCGACTTGAGCTTCCAACAGATTTCCGCAACGATTTTCACAAGTTACTACCAACCTTATTATAATGACAAATTGAAACATTTGCTCACCAAAAAATATTGCTCTTATTTAACACTGTAAATTATAGGAATTAGTTGTTTTGAGTAGTTTCTTCCTTTTAAGGTTAAAGGTCATCAGGTATTTTCCTCTATGACCCTCTGAGGGTTAAAGTTGATCAGGTATGTTCCTCTATGACCCTCTGAGGGTTAAAGGTCATCAGGTATGTTCCTCTATGACCCTCTGAGGGTTAAAGGTCATCAGGTATGTTCCTCTGAGGGGTTAAAGGTCATCAGGTAAGCCAAGGGTCGCAAGAGTTCTGGACACTTTCTCAAATTTCCCAGATTCCCTGCCCGGTTGGAGGATTCCCTCCCCGATGTTGGAGGATTCCCTCCCCCGGTTGGAGGATTCCCTCCCCCGGTTATTTCCTCACTATTCTGGGAATCCTCTAGGATTTCTGGAGGACCTCTGAATCATGGGAATAGTATTGTCCTGAGTCCAGAGCCAGGAACGTGACCGCACAGACCCAGCTGCCAACCTGCCTGGGGATTTGCTGTTGTTCCCGGATTACAGCAACGAATACTGTTTAGGAAACGTCTCATCTGTGTACGACATTAGTCAGTTGATTTGTCATGTGTTCATCTTGAGACGAGAGAGTTGATTTGTGACGGCAGATTGTGAAGTTAACAGGTTGATGTTGGTTCTTCCCCTCCCAGTGAGAATTACCTGGTGCGATGGTCCAGTCAAGGCCTGGTCAAAGATATAGAGCAGCTCCATAACCTGAGATCCGTCTTCACCGTGAGTATATGTAGAGTGTTGCTGCTGCTGCATGGTTGTTCACCCAGACCTGGCATGAGGGATGTGTGTTCACCCAGACCTGGCATGAGGGATGTCGGTGTGTGTGTGTTTACCCAGACCTGGCATGAGTGATGTCGATGTGTGTGTTTACCCAGCCCTGGCATGAGTGATGTCGGTGTGTGTGTGTGTGTTTACCCAGCCCTGGCATGAGTGATGTCGGAGTGTGTGTGTGTGTTCACCCAGACCTGGCATGAGGGATGTTTGTTTACCCAGACCTGTCATGAGTGATGTCGGTGTGTGTGTGTGTGTGTGTGTGTTTACCCAGCCCTGTCATGAGTGATGTCGGAGCCTGTGGTGTGTGTACTAGGTCGACCGAATATTATTTTTTTCAACGCCGATACCGATTGGAGGACCAAAAAAATCTGATATCGGCCAATTTTATATTACAAATATATATATATATTTGTAATAAGGACAATTACAACAATACGGAATGAACACTTTTATTTTAACTTAATAAATCAAATCTATTTAGTCTCAAATAAATAATGAAACATGTTCAATTTGGTTTAAATAATGCAAAAACAAAGTGTTGGAGAAGAAAGTAAAAGTGCAATATGTGCCATGTAAGAAAGCTAACGTTTAAGTTCCTTGCTCAGAACATGAGAACATATGAAAGCTGGTGGTTCCTTTTAACATGAGTCTTCAATATTCCCAGGTAAGAAGTTTTAGGTTGTAGTTATTATAGGACTATTTCTCTCTATACCATTTGTATTTCATATACCTTTGACTATTGGATGTTCTAATAGGTACTTTAGTATTGCCAGCCTAATCTCGGGAGTTGATAGGCTTGAAGTCATAAACAGCTCAATGCTTGTAGCACAACGAAGAGCTGCTGGCAAAACGCACTAAAGTGCTGTTTGAATGAATGCTTACGAGCCTGCTGGTGCCTACCACCGCTCAGTCAGACTGCTCTATCAAATATCAAATCATAGACTTAGTTATAACATAATAACACACAGAAATACGAGCCTTAGGTCATTAATATGGTCGAATCCGGAAACTATAATTTAGAAAACAAAACATTTATTCTTTCAGTGAAATACGGAACCGTTCCGTATTTTATCTAACGGGTGGCATCCATAAGTCTAAATATTCCTGTTACATTGCACAACCTTCAATGTTATGTCATAATTACGTAAAATTCTGGCAATTAATTACGGTCTTTGATAGAAAGAAATGGTCTTCGCACAGTTCGCAACGAGCCAGGCGGCCCAAACTGCTGCATATACCCTGACTCTGCTTGCACTGAACGCAAAGGAAGTGACACAATTTCCCTAGTTAAAATAAATTCATATTAGCAGGCAATATTAACTAAATATGCAGGTTTAAACATATATACTTGTGTATTGATTTTAAGAAAGGCATTGATGTTTTTGGTTAGGTACACGTTGGTGCAACGACAGTGCTTTTTCACTTTTGTTAACCTCTCTTGGGTACGTGAGACGTTAGCGTCCCACCTCTTCAACAGCCAGTGAAACTGCTGGGTGCCAAATTCAAATACAGAAATACTCATTATAAAAATTCAGAAAACAAAACATATTTTACATAGGTTTAAATCATCACCCGTTTGCCAAAGTAGGCTGTGATTCGATGATAAATTAACAGGCATTGATTATATACAACGCAGGACAAGCTAGTTAAGCTAGTAATATCATCAACCATGTGTAGTTAACTAGTGATTATGTGAAGATTAGTTGTTTTTTATAAGGTAAGTATAACGCTAGCTAGCAACTTACCTTGGCTCCTTGCTGCACTCGCGTAACAGGTAGTCAGCCTGCCACGCAGTCTTCTCGTGGAGTGCAATGTAATCGGCCATAATCGGCATCCAAAAATGCTGATTACCGATTGTTATGAAAACTTGAAATCGGCCTTAATTAATTGGCCATGCTGATTAATCGGTCGACCTCTAGTGTTTACACAGCCCTGTCCTGAGGGATGCTGGGAGTGTGTGTGTGTGTGTGTACCCCCCTGTTTGAGGGGGCGGTGTTTGTGAAGCTCCCCGGCTCTGAAAGAAAGAGAACGACCCAGAGCGACCCGGCTCGTTTGTCGAAGGTCACCTCTCTACTAATGGCTGGCCAAGGGCAGCCGGGTTACCAAGCGCCTACGTATGACGAGCTCGTTGGCGCCCGCTACTCGCTCCTCCGCTCGCTACACTGGCAGCACTGCAGGGATCACAGCGGGACATGAACCACGGACACAATTAAATAGGGAGTTAAAGCAATTTGGGGTCAAACTGCCACCTAAACAGAAGTTTATCCTCATTGAAAAGGTTCTGATCAATTGTTCTCTCAGCCCTGCCTGTCTCGCTGTCGCTGTTACTGCTGCAGCCTAATAAACAGATCAGCCTTATTGAGAAACTAAAACCCGATTGGATAGCTGATGACGTCCTTATTGGCCTCATCGTAATGATACAGAGTCAATGTAACTAGAAATGTGTACAATAAGCCAACTTTTGAATGTGCACTTTGGCAGCACAGGCGGCTGGTGGCATCTTAATTGGGTAGGACGGGCTCATAGTAGTGTCCGGATGGAGTGGTATCACACACATGGTTTCTATGGGCTTTAAACCGTTCCATTTACCCCGTTCCAGCCCGTATTATGAGTTGTCCTCCCCTCAGCAGCTTCCTGTGTCTTGCGGAGTACTGTTACCAAGGTAATACTGACTCATTCACTGTGTTGGGTGTAGTGTAAAGGAACCGCTGGGCAGTACTGTTACCATGGTAATACTGACTCATTCACTGTGTTGGGTGTAGTGTAAAGGAACCGCTTGGCAGTACTGTTACCATGGTAATACTGACTCATTCACTGTGTTGGGTGTAGTGTAAAGGAACCGCTGGGCAGTACTGTTACCATGGTAATACTGACTCATTCACTGTGTTGGGTGTAGTGTAAAGGAACCGCTAGGCAGTACTGTTACCATGGTAATACTGACTCATTCACTGTGTTGGGTGTAGTGTAAAGGAACCGTTGGGCAGTACTGTTACCAAGGTAATACTGACTCATTCACTGTGTTGGGTGTAGTGTAAAGGAACCGCTGGGCAGTACTGTTACCATGGTAATACTGACTCATTCACTGTGTTGGGTGTAGTGTAAAGGAACCGCTAGGCAGTACTGTTACCAAGGTAATACTGACTCATTCACTGTGTTGGGTGTAGTGTAAAGGAACCGCTGGGCAGTACTGTTACCAAGGTAATACTGACTCATTCACTGTGTTGGGTGTAGTGTAAAGGAACCGTTGGGCAGTACTGTTACCATGGTAATACTGACTCATTCACTGTGTTGGGTGTAGTGTAAAGGAACCGCTGGGCAGTACTGTTACCAAGGTAATACTGACTCATTCACTGTGTTGGGTGTAGTGTAAAGGAACCGTTGGGCAGTACTGTTACCAAGGTAATACTGACTCATTCACTGTGTTGGGTGTAGTGTAAAGGAACCGTTGGGCAGTACTGTTACCATGGTAATACTGACTCATTCACTGTGTTGGGTGTAGTGTAAAGGAACCGCTGGGCAGTACTGTTACCATGGTAATACTGACTCATTCACTGTGTTGGGTGTAGTGTAAAGGAACCGCTGGGCAGTACTGTTACCATGGTAATACTGACTCATTCACTGTGTTGGGTGTAGTGTAAAGGAACCGCTAGGCAGTACTGTTACCATGGTAATACTGACTCATTCACTGTGTTGGGTGTAGTGTAAAGGAACCGCTGGGCAGTACTGTTACCAAGGTAATACTGACTCATTCACTGTGTTGGGTGTAGTGTAAAGGAACCGTTGGGCAGTACTGTTACCAAGGTAATACTGACTCATTCACTGTGTTGGGTGTAGTGTAAAGGAACCGCTGGGCAGTACTGTTACCATGGTAATACTGACTCATTCACTGTGTTGGGTGTAGTGTAAAGGAACCGCTGGGCAGTACTGTTACCAAGGTAATACTGACTCATTCACTGTGTTGGGTGTAGTGTAAAGGAACCGCTGGGCAGTACTGTTACCATGGTAATACTGACTCATTCACTGTGTTGGGTGTAGTGTAAAGGAACCGCTGGGCAGTACTGTTACCATGGTAATACTGATTCATTCACTGTGTTGGGTGTAGTGTAAAGGAACCGCTGGGCAGTACTGTTACCATGGTAATACTGACTCATTCACTGTGTTGGGTGTAGTGTAAAGGAACCGCTGGGCAGTACTGTTACCATGGTAATACTGATTCATTCACTGTGTTGGGTGTAGTGTAAAGGAACCGCTGGGCAGTACTGTTACCATGGTAATACTGACTCATTCACTGTGTTGGGTGTAGTGTAAAGGAAACCTCTAGGCAGTACTGTTACCATGGTAATACTGACTCATTCACTGTGTTGGGTGTAGTGTAAAGGAACCGCTAGGCAGTACTGTTACCATGGTAATACTGACTCATTCACTGTGTTGGGTGTAGTGTAAAGGAACCGCTAGGCAGTACTGTTACCATGGTAATACTGACTCATTCACTGTGTTGGGTGTAGTGTAAAGGAACCGCTGGGCAGTACTGTTACCAAGGTAATACTGACTCATTCACTGTGTTGGGTGTAGTGTAAAGGAACCGCTGGGCAGTACTGTTACCAAGGTAATACTGACTCATTCACTGTGTTGGGTGTAGTGTAAAGGAACCGCTGGGCAGTACTGTTACCATGGTAATACTGACTCATTCACTGTGTTGGGTGTAGTGTAAAGGAACCGCTGGGCAGTACTGTTACCATGGTAATACTGACTCATTCACTGTGTTGGGTGTAGTGTAAAGGAACCGCTGGGCAGTACTGTTACCATGGTAATACTGATTCATTCACTGTGTTGGGTGTAGTGTAAAGGAACCGCTGGGCAGTACTGTTACCATGGTAATACTGACTCATTCACTGTGTTGGGTGTAGTGTAAAGGAACCGTTGGGCAGTACTGTTACCATGGTAATACTGACTCATTCACTGTGTTGGGTGTAGTGTAAAGGAATCTCCATGGCGATAGCTTCAGTCTTTCTCAGTGTTTCCTCATCCTGGTCCTGGGGACCCAACGAGGCGGGTGTTTGTTGTTCCCGGACACGACACATCCCGTTCAAATGTTCAACTCTGTTCAACAATCTTTTTCATCTAGTTTTCATTCAGGTGTGTAGTACGAGGGGCAAGAACTAAAATGTGCACCCCCCACTTCAATCTACAGTGAACACAAATATAAAAACAACATGTAATGTCTTGGTCTCATGTTTCTCGAGCTGAAATAAAAGGTCCCAGAAATGTTCCATTACGCACAAAAAAAGGTGTACATCCCTGTTAGTGAGCGACTTCTCTGTTGACATGTTAATCCATCTGACAGATGTGGCATATCAACACGCTGATTAAACAGCAGGATCATTACACAGTTGTTGCAATGTTGTGTTTCTATTTTGTATTTCTATTTTTTTTATAAATGATTTGTTTCCCGGTGTTATTGAAGTTGTGTAGGAATACAAGACGTTTACAGGTAGACTTGTGTGGTTTTGCTCCTCCAATACCACCGCTGAGTCTGTGTTGTCGTGGTTCTTCTCCAGGACCTTGGCAGTCAGGATTTAAAGAGAGAGAAGATCAGCTTTGTGTGTCAGATCGTTCGAGTCGGACGGATGGAGCTGCGTGACAACAACACCAAGAAGCTGACCTCTGGGCTGAGGAGACCCTTTGGAGTAGCAGGTAAACTGTCTGGAGCCGGAGACCACTGGAACTAGCCTGGGTACCCGTCTGTTTGGGCTAACATTCCTCTAGCCTGGGTACCCGTCTGTTTGGGCTAACATTCCTCTAGCCTGGGTACCAGTCTGTTTGGGCTAACATTCCTCTAGCCTGGGTACCAGTCCTCTAGTCTGGTTACCAGTCTGTTTGTGCTAGCATTCCTCTAGCCTGGGTACCAGTCTGTTTGTGCTAGCATTCCTCTAGCCTGGGTACCAGTCTGTTTGGGCTAACATTCCTCTAGCCTTGGTACCAGTCTGTTTCGGCTAACATTCCTCTAGCCTGGGTACCAGTCTGTTTGGGCTAGCATTCCTCTAGCCTGGGTACCAGTCTGTTTGTGCTAACATTCCTCTAGCCTGGGTACCCGTCTGTTTGGGCTAACATTCCTCTAGCCTGGGTACCCGTCTGTTTGGGCTAACATTCCTCTAGCCTGGGTACCAGTCTGTTTGTGCTAACATTCCTCTAGCCTGGGTACCTGTCTGTTTGGGCTAACATTCCTCTAGCCTGGGTACCAGTCTGTTTGGGCTAACATTTCTCTAGCCTGGGTACCAGTCCTCTAGTCTGGGTACCAGTCTGTTTGGGCTAACATTCCTCTAGCCTGGCTAACATTCCTCTAGCCTGGGTACCAGTCCTCTAGCCTGGGTACCAGTCTGTTTGGGCTAACATTCCTCTAGCCTGGGTACCAGTCTGTTTGGGCTAACATTCCTCTAGCCTGGCTAACATTCCTCTAGCCTGGGTACCAGTCCTCTAGTCTGGGTACCAGTCTGTTTGTGCTAACATTCCTCTAGTCTGGGTACCAGTCTGTTTGTGCTAACCTTCCTCTAGCCTGGGTACTAGTCTGTTTGTGCTAACATTCCTCTAGCCTGGGTACCAGTCTGTTTGGGCTAACATTCCTCTAGCCTTGGTACCAGTCTGTTTGTGCTAACATTCCTCTAGCCTGGGTACCAGTCTGTTTGGGCTAACATTCCTCTAGCCTGGGTACCAGTCCTCTAGTCTGGTTACCAGTCTGTTTGTGCTAACATTCCTCTAGCCTGGGTACCAGTCCTCTAGTCTGGTTACCAGTCTGTTTGTGCTAGCATTCCTCTAGCCTGGGTACCAGTCTGTTTGTGCTAACATTCCTCTAGCCTGGGTACCAGTCTGTTTGGGCTAACATTCGTCTAGCCTGGGTACCAGTCTGTTTGTGCTAACTTTCCTCTAGCCTGGGTACCAGTCTGTTTGTGCTAACATTCCTCTAGCCTGGGTACCAGTCTGTTTGTGCTAACATTCCTCTAGCCTGGGTACCAGTCGGTTTGTGCTAACATTCCTCTAGTCTGGTTACCAGTCTGTTTGTGCTAACATTCCTCTAGCCTTGGTACCAGTCTGTTTGTGCTAACATTCCTCTAGCCTGGGTACCAGTCTGTTTGTGCTAACATTCCTCTAGCCTGGGTACCAGTCTGTTTGGGCTAACATTCCTCTAGCCTGGGTACCAGTCTGTTTGTGCAAACATTCCTCTAGGCTGGGTACCATTCTGTTTGTGCAAACATTCCTCTAGTCTGTAACATACTGCTATACCATTGACCTTCTATACTATATGTCCTGTCTCTATCAGTAACATACTGCTATACCATTGACCTTCTATACTATATGTCCTGTCTCTATCAGTAACAGTCTGCTATACCATTGACCTTCTATACTATATGTCTCTAACAGTAACAGACTGCTGTACCATTGACCTTCTATACTATATGTCTCTAACAGTAACAGACTGCTGTACCATTGACCTTCTATACTATATGTCTCTATCAGTAACAGACTGCTATACCATTGACCGTCTATACTATATGTCTATCAGTAACAGACTGCTGTACCATTGACCTTGTATACTATATGTCTTCTATCAGTAACAGTCTGCTGTACCATTGACCTTCTATACTATATGTCTCTATCAGTAACAGTCTGCTATACCATTGACCTTCTATACTATATGTCTCTATCAGTAACAGACTGTTATACCATTGACCGTCTATACTATATGTCTCTATCAGTAACAGACTGCTGTACCATTGACCTTCTATACTATATGTCCTGTCTCTATCAGTAACAGACTGCTATACCATTTACCTTCTATACTATATGTCTCTATCAGTAACAGACTGTTATACCATTGACCGTCTATACTATATGTCTCTATCAGTAACAGACTGCTGTACCATTGACCTTCTATACTATATGTCATGTCTCTATCAGTAACAGACTGCTATACCATTGACCTTCTATACTATATGTCCTGTCTCTAACAGTAACAGACTGCTATACCATTGACCTTCTATACTATATGTCCTGTCTCTATCAGTAACAGACTGCTATACCATTGACCTTCTATACTATGTCTCTATCAGTAACAGACTGCTATACCAATGATCTTCTATACTATATGTCCTGTCTCTAACAGTAACAGACTGCTATACCATTGACCTTCTATACTATATGTCCTGTCTCTATCAGTAACAGACTGCTATACCATTGACCTTCTATACTATATGTCTCTATCAGTAACAGACTGCTATACCAATGATCTTCTATACTATATGTCCTGTCTCTATCAGTAACAGACTGCTATACCATTGACCTTCTATACTATATGTCTCTATCAGTAACAGACTGCTATACCATTGACCTTCTATACTATATGTCCTGTCTCTATCAGTGATGGATGTGACTGACATCATAACAGGCAAGATGGATGATGAGGACAAGCAGCATTTCATCCCCTTCCAGCCGTGAGTATGAAATATGAATACACACACACACACACACACACACACACACACACACACACACACACACACACACACACACACACACACACACACACACACTCCCATCCCCATCCATTACATCACCATAACACAGCACACTAAGTCATAAAACCCATATTGATGTCTCAGTTCCTACTTTATCATTTGGAAGATGATAAACACGTCAAATATGGACCAGAACATAATAGTGGTCTATGTTGGGACCTCTATGGACCAGAACATAATGGAGGCCTATGTTGGGACCTCTATGAACCAGAACATAATGGAGGCCTATGTTGGGACCTCTATGGACCAGAACATAATGGAGGCCTATGTTGGGACCTCTATGGACCAGAACATAATGGAGGTCTATGTTGGGACCTCTATGGACCAGAACATAATGGAGGTCTATGTTGGGACCTCTATGGACCAGAACATAATGGAGGCCTATGTTGGGACCTCTATGGACCAGAACATAATGGAGGCCTATGTTGGGACCTCTATGGACCAGAACATAATGGAGGCCTATGTTGGGACCTCTATGGACCAGAACATATAGTGGTGGCTCTATGTTGGGACCTCTATGGACCAGAACATAATGGAGGTCTATGTTGGGACCTCTATGGACCAGAACATAATGGAGGTCTATGTTGGGACCTCTATGGACCAGAACATAATGGAGGTCTATGTTGGGACCTCTATGGACCAGAACATAATGGAGGTCTATGTTGGGACCTCTATGGACCAGAACATAATGGAGGTCTATGTTGGGACCTCTATGGACCAGAACATAATGGAGGTCTATGTTGGGACCTCTATGGACCAGAACATAATGGTGGTCTATGTTGGGACCTCTATGGACCAGAACATAATGGAGGTCTATGTTGGGACCTCTATGGACCAGAACATAATGGAGGTCTATGTTGGGACCTCTATGGACCAGAACATAATGGAGGTCTATGTTGGGACCTCTATGGACCAGAACATAATGGAGGTCTATGTTGGGACCTCTATGGACCAGAACATAATGGAGGTCTATGTTGGGACCTCTATGGACCAGAACATAATGGAGGTCTATGTTGGGACCTCTATGGACCAGAACATAATGGAGGTCTATGTTGGGACCTCTATGGACCAGAACATAATGGAGGTCTATGTTGGGACCTCTATGGACCAGAACATAATGGAGGTCTATGTTGGGACCTCTATGGACCAGAACATAATGGAGGTCTATGTTGGGACCTCTATGGACCAGAACATAATGGAGGTCTATGTTGGTACCGCTACTGCCGACCTCTGTCTCTGAAGCCGTCTCCTCTACGGTTGAGGCTAGTGTGTAGGCACCTCTATTTCCCATGATTTATTATGGAGGTCCCCATTAGTTCCTGCCAAAGCAGCAGCTACTCTTCTTGGGGTTTATGTATCGGATCCCCATTAGTTCCTGCCGAGGCAGCAGCTACTCTTCCTGGTGGTCTATGTATGGGATCCCCGTATAGTTCCTGACCTAAGGCAGCAGCTACTCTTCCTGGAGGTTTATGTATGGGATCCCCATTAGTTCCTGACCAAGGCAGCAGCTACTCTTCCTGGAGGTTTATTATGGATCCCCATTAGTTGCCTGCCAAAGCAGCAGCTACTATTCCTGGAGGTCTATGTATGGGATCCTCATATAGTTCCTGACCAAGGCAGCAGCTACTCTTCCATGGAGGTTTATTATGGGATCCCCATTAGTTCCTGCCGAGGCAGCAGCTACTATACCTGGAGGTCTATGTTGTGGATCCTCCATTAGTTCCTGACACAATGGCAGCAGCTACTACTTCCTGGAGGTTTATTATGGAGGTCCCCGTTGGGACCTGCTATGGACAGCAGCATACATCTATGCTGGGGTCTATTGTGGATCCCCATTAGTTCCTGCCGAGGCAGCAGCTACTACATCCTGGAGGTTTATGTATGGGATCCTCATTAGTTCCTGACCAAGGCAGCAGCTACTCTTACCTGGAGGTCTATGTATGGGATCCCCATTAGTTCCTGACCAAGGCAGCAGCTACTCTTCCAATGGAGGTTTATGTATGGGATCCCCATATAGTTCCTGACACAATGGCAGCAGCTACTCTTCCTGGGGTTTATTATGGATCCCCATTAGTTCCTGCCAAGGCAGCAGCTACTCTTCCTGGGGTTTATTATGGATCCCCATTAGTTCCTGCCAAGGCAGCAGCTACTCTTCCTGGGGTTTATTATGGATCCCCATTAGTTCCTGCCAAGGCAGCAGCTACTCTTCCTGGGGTTTATTATGGATCCCCATTAGTTCCTGCCAAGGCAGCAGCTACTCTTCCTGGAGGTTTATTATGGATCCCCATTAGTTCCTGCCAAGGCAGCAGCTACTCTTCCTGGGGTTTATTATGGATCCCCATTAGTTCCTGCCAAGGCAGCAGCTACTCTTCCTGGGGTTTATTATGGATCCCCGTTAGTTCCTGCCAAGGCAGCAGCTACTCTTCCTGGGGTTTATTATGGATCCCCATTAGTTCCTGCCAAGGCAGCAGCTACTCTTCCTGGGGTTTATTATGGATCCCCATTAGTTCCTGCCAAGGCAGCAGCTACTCTTCCTGGGGTTTATTATGGATCCCCATTAGTTCCTGCCAAGGCAGCAGCTACTCTTCCTGGGGTTTATTATGGATCCCCATTA
The DNA here is from genome assembly GCF_045679555.1 of Salvelinus alpinus. Taxonomy (NCBI): domain Eukaryota; kingdom Metazoa; phylum Chordata; class Actinopteri; order Salmoniformes; family Salmonidae; genus Salvelinus; species Salvelinus alpinus. The sequence goes on from NC_092088.1 coordinate 101,379,528, forward strand.
GTTCCTGCCGAGGCAGCAGCTACTCTTCCTGGGGTTTATTATGGATCCCCATTAGTTCCTGCCGAGGCAGCAGCTACTCTTCCTGGGGTTTATTATGGATCCCCATTAGTTCCTGCCAAGGCAGCAGCTACTCTTCCTGGGGTTTTTAATGGATCCCCATTAGTTCCTGCCGAGGCAGCAGCTACTCTTCCTGGGGTTTATTATGGATGCCCATTAGTTCCTGCCGAGGCAGCAGCTACTCTTCCTGGGGTTTTTAATGATCTCCATTACTTCCTGCCAAGGCAGCAGCTACTCTTCCTGGGGTTTATTATGGATCCCCATTAGTTCCTGCCAAGGCAGCAGCTACTCTTCCTGGGGTTTATTATGGATCTCCATTACTTCCTGCCAAGGCAGCAGCTACTCTTCCTGGGGTTTATTATGGATCTCCATTACTTCCTGCCAAGGCAGCAGCTACTCTTCCTGGGGTTTATTATGGATCCCCATTAGTTCCTGCCGAGGCAGCAGCTACTCTTCCTGGGGTTTATTAATGGATCTCCATTACTTCCTGCCGAGGCAGCAGCTACTCTTCCTGGGGTTTATTATGGATGCCCATTAGTTCCTGGCAAGGCAGCAGCTACTCTTCCTGGGGTTTTTAATGATCTCCATTACTTCCTGCCAAGGCAGCAGCTACTCTTCCCTGGGTTTATTATGGATCTCCATTAGTTCCTGCCGAGGCAGCAGCTACTCTTCCTGGGGTTTATTATGGATCCCCATTAGTTCCTGCCAAGGCAGCAGCTACTCTTCCTGGGGTTTATTATGGATCCCCATTAGTTCCTGCCGAGGCAGCAGCTACTCTTCCTGGTGTTTATTATGGATCCCCATTAGTTCCTGCCAAGGCAGCAGCTACTCTTCCTGAGGTTTATTATGGATCCCCATTAGTTCCTGCCGAGGCAGCAGCTACTCTTCCTGGGGTCTAAACACATTAAGGCACTTACATTACATATAAAACAGTACAATATTAACATTACTACACCACTACATATCTACAATACAACATGTATAATACCAACCATACAACAATATTACAATGTGTACATATGTGTGTCTGTACCTTTGTGTGTGTGTCTCCGTTGTTCCATAAGCTGTATTTGTTTTGTATGATTGGTCGGCTATTTGAGCCAGTAAAGGGGCCTTTACTATTCTTAGGTAGTGGAATGACTTCAGCTTCCCTCCAGGCCTGAGGGCACTCTCTCTCTCTCTAGTAGGCTTAAAGATGTGGCATATAGGAGTGGCAATATCGTCCTCTATTATCCTCAGTAATTTTCCATCCAGATTGTCAGACCCCGGTGGCGTGTCATTGTTGATAGACAACGATCATCTTTTCACCTCTTCCACACTTGACTTTACGGGAATTGGTCAGATATATTTGGATGTGTCGTGTCTGAGGTTGTTCCTGGCATGTCGTTCCCTATATAGTGCACTACTACCCTATAGACCCTGGTCTAATGTAGTGCACTACTACCCTATAGACCCTGGTCTAAAGTAGTGCACTACTACCCTATAGACCCTGGTCTAAAGTAGTGCACTACTACCCTATAGACCCTGGTCTAAAGTAGTGCACTACTACCCTATAGACCCTGGTCTAAAGTAGTGCACTACTACCCTATAGACCCTGGTCTAAAGTAGTGCACTACTACCCCTATGGGCCCTGGTCTAAAGTAGTGCACTACTACCCTATAGACCCTGGTCTAAAGTAGTGCACTACTACCCTATAGACCCTGGTCTAAAGTAGTGCACTACTACCCTATAGACCCTGGTCTAAAGTAGTGCACTACTACCCTATAGACCCTGGTCTAAAGTAGTGCACTACTACCCTATAGACCCTGGTCTAAAGTAGTGCACTACTACCCTGTAGACCCTGGTCTAAAGTAGTGCACTACTACCCTATAGACCCTGGTCTAAAGTAGTGCACTACTACCCTATAGACCCTGGTCTAAAGTAGTGCACTACTACCCTGTAGACCCTGATCTAAAGTAGTGCACTATTACCCTATAGACCCTGGTCTAAAGTAGTGCACTACTACCCTATAGACCCTGGTCTAAAGTAGTGCACTACAACCCTATAGACCCTGGTCTAAAGTAGTGCACTACTACCCTATAGACCCTGGTCTAAAGTAGTGCACTACTACCCTATAGACCCTGGTCTAATGTAGTGCACTACTACCCTATAGACCCTGGTCTAAAGTAGTGCACTACTACCCTATAGACCCTGGTCTAAAGTAGTGCACTACTACCCTATAGACCCTGGTCTAAAGTAGTGCACTACTACCCTATGGGCCCTGGTCTAAAGTAGTGCACTACTACCCTATAGACCCTGGTCTAAAGTAGTGCACTACTACCCTATAGACCCTGGTCTAAAGTAGTGCACTACTACCCTATAGACCCTGGTCTAAAGTAGTGCACTACTACCCTATAGACCCTGGTCTAAAGTAGTGCACTACTACCCTATAGACCCTGGTCTAAAGTAGTGCACTACTACCCTATAGACCCTGGTCTAAAGTAGTGCACTACTACCCTATAGACCCTGGTCTAAAGTAGTGCACTACTACCCTATAGACCCTGGTCTAAAGTAGTGCACTACTACCCTATAGACCCTGGTCTAAAGTAGTGCACTACTACCCTATAGGCCCTGGTCTAAAGTAGTGCACTACTACCCTATAGGCCCTGGTCTAAAGTAGTGCACTACTACCCTATAGACCCTGGTCTAAAGTAGTGCACTACAACCCTATAGACCCTGGTCTAAAGTAGTGCACTACTACCCTATAGACCCTGGTCTAAAGTAGTGCACTACTACCCTGTAGACCCTGGTCTAAAGTAGTGCACTACTACCCTGTAGACCCTGGTCTAAAGTAGTGCACTACTACCCTGTAGACCCTGGTCTAAAGTAGTGCACTTCTACCCTGTAGACCCTGGTCTAAAGTAGTGCACTACTACCCTGTAGACCCTGGTCTAAAGTAGTGTACTACTACCCTGTAGACCCTGGTCTAAAGTAGTGCACTACTACCCTGTAGACCCCGGTCTAAAGTAGTACACTACTACCCTATAGATCCTGGTCTAAAGTAGTGCACTTTGTAGGGAATAGGGTGCCATTTGGGGTCAATAGTAGTGCACTATATAGGGAATAGGGTGCCGTAGTAGAGCACTATATAGGGAATAGGGTGCCATAGTAGTGCACTATATAGGGAATAGGGTGCCATTTGCGACTCATCCTAAAGCATTTCCAATTATGGAATCCTCTCAGGGACACAGGCAGTTAATGATATCGCCTTAATTTAGTCACGGTGGAATAGTGGAGGGTTTTGTGTCCCAAATGGCACCCTATTCCCTATATAGTGCACTACTTTAAACCTGGTCCGTGTAGGTAATAGTGTGTGTCTTAAACTGCAGATTAAATCAGGTGTGAAGGGTTGAAAACATCTTAAAACATGGTCCCTGTCTGAGTCACAAATGGAACCCTATTCCCTATATAGTGCACTACGATGGCACCCTATTCCCTATATAGTGCACTACTATTGAACGTGGTGAAGGATGTAAGGAATAGAGTGTGATTTGGAACTCAGTCGTAGATACCAGGCAGTTTAGTTTAGTTGGCACGCTAGGCAAAATATCATAGTGATGAATTTCCAGTGTTGGTAGTTTCCTGAATAGCAGCTTTGGTTTTTAGCTACGACCCTGTTCTAAGGCAAACTAAACAGGAAGTTACCGTTCCTAAAAAAAGGACTGTTTGATGTAACTACATGATTGGTTAGAGATCTCTGACATGCAAAAAGCTTCGTTTTGGAGAGGGAAACGGCCCTCTCATTTGTAAAACAAAGGTTGAGATATAATGTCACGTTCTCCCTCGTGTTGCCAGAGGCAACATCTTTCCCTATAAGAATTAGACCAGGGCTACGATGGCCTTTTCTAACCTAGTTTATTCATATTTAGTTAACGTCTACAGGAAGAGGAAATGGAGAGATGTTAGTCACACTTCTATATTATTGCTGATTTTTAATTCAATTTATTTAATTTCTACCCTTAAACATACTATACGTATTCCTTTAAATGCTATGCATCCTTCAGGCATTTCCCCCCAAAAAATAATGTCAAAATGAAATCTCTCTTTGAAATGTTCTCTCTCGGTTTACATGCTTTACTCACTGACTTGAGTTTTAACGAGAGGAGACACCTTGTTTACACCTCATAGTGAAGACTAGTTGAGTTTTAACTAGAGGACACACCTTGTTTACACCTCATAGTGAAGACTAGTTGAGTTTTAACTAGAGGACACACCTTGTTTACACCTCATAGTGAAGACTAGTTGAGTTTTAACGAGAGGAGACACCTTGTTTACACCTCATAGTGAAGACTAGTTGAGTTTTAACTAGAGGACACACCTTGTTTACACCTCATAGTGAAGACTAGTTGAGTTTTAACTAGAGGACACACCTTGTTTACACCTCATAGTGAAGACTAGTTGAGTTTTAACTAGACACCTTGTTTACACCTCATAGTGAAGACTAGTTGAGTTTTAACGAGAGGAGACACCTTGTTTACACCTCAAAGTGAAGACTAGTTGAGTATTAACTAGACACCATGTTTACACCTCATAGTGAAGACTAGTTGAGTATTAACTAGACACCATGTTTACACCTCATAGTGAAGACTAGTTGAGTATTAACTAGACACCTTGTTTATACCTCATAGTGAAGACTAGTTGAGTATTAACTAGACACCATGTTTATACCTCAAAGTGAAGACTAGTTGAGTATTAACTAGACACCATGTGTATACCTCATAGTGAAGACTAGTTGAGTATTAACTAGACACCATGTTTACACCTCATAGTGAAGACTAGTTGAGTATTAACTAGACACCTTGTTTATACCTCATAGTGAAGACTAGTTGAGTATTAACTAGACACCTTGTTTATACCTCATAGTGAAGACTAGTTGAGTATTAACTAGACACCTTGTTTACACCTCATAGTGAAGACTAGTTGAGTATTAACTAGACACCGTGTTTACACCTCATAGTGAAGACTAGTTGAGTATTAACTAGACACCATGTTTACACCTCATAGTGAAGACTAGTTGAGTATTAACTAGACACCATGTTTACACCTCATAGTGAAGACTAGTTGAGTATTAACTAGACACCTTGTTTACACCTCATAGTGAAGACTAGTTGAGTATTAACTAGACACCTTGTTTACACCTCATAGTGAAGACTAGTTGAGTATTAACTAGACACCGTGTTTACACCTCATAGTGAAGACTAGTTGAGTATTAACTAGACACCGTGTTTACACCTCATAGTGAAGACTAGTTGAGTATTAACTAGACACCTTGTTTACACCTCATAGTGAAGACTAGTTGAGTATTAACTAGACACCATGTTTACACCTCAAAGTGAAGACTAGTTGAGTATTAACTAGACACCTTGTTTACACCTCATAGTGAAGACTAGTTGAGTATTAACTAGACACCATGTTTACACCTCAAAGTGAAGACTAGTTGAGTATTAACTAGACACCTTGTTTACACCTCATAGTGAAGACTAGTTGAGTATTAACTAGACACCATGTTTACACCTCATAGTGAAGACTAGTTGAGTATTAACTAGACACCATGTTTACACCTCAAAGTGAAGACTAGTTGAGTATTAACTAGACACCATGTTTACACCTCATAGTGAAGACTAGTTGAGTATTAACTAGACACCTTGTTTACACCTCATAGTGAAGACTAGTTGAGTATTAACTAGACACCTTGTTTACACCTCATAGTGAAGACTAGTTGAGTATTAACTAGACACCTTGTTTACACCTCATAGTGAAGACTAGTTGAGTATTAACTAGACACCATGTTTACACCTCATAGTGAAGACTAGTTGAGTATTAACTAGACACCATGTTTACACCTCATAGTGTACCTTATTCCCTATATAGAGCCCTGGTAAAAAGTAGTGCACTATATTGTGAATCGGGTGCCAGTTTGGCCGTAGTGTTGATACCGATGTTGTGTGTAACCAGTGTAACATGTTGAAATGGGTGTGAGTAAAACCCTGGTAAAACCATGAGGGATTTCGTTAGTTCTACTGCAGTGGTCTTAAACCTCTCGTCTGGGACCGCCCTCATCCTGCTCCTCTACTGTAATCTAACATGTCTCTGTCATGTTGGTTCCTCATCCTGCTCCTCTACTGTAATCTAACATGTCTCTGTCGTGTTGGTTCCTCATCCTGCTCCTCTACTGTAATCTAACATGTCTCTGTCGTGTTGGTTCCTCATCCTGCTCCTCTACTGTAATCTAACATGTCTCTGTCGTGTTGGTTCCTCATCCTGCTCCTCTACTGTAATCTAAGATGTCTCTGTCGTGTTGGTTCCTCATCCTGCTCCTCTACTGTAATCTAAGATGTCTCTGTCATGTTGGTTCCTCATCCTGCTCCTCTACTGTAATCTAACATGTCTCTGTCGTGTTGGTTCCTCATCCTGCTCCTCTACTGTAATCTAACATGTCTCTGTCGTGTTGGTTCCTCATCCTGCTCCTCTACTGTAATCTAACATGTCTCTGTCGTGTTGGTTCCTCATCCTGCTCCTCTACTGTAATCTAACATGTCTCTGTCGTGTTGGTTCCTCATCCTGCTCCTCTACTGTAATCTAACATGTCTCTGTCGTTGGTTCCTCATCCTGCTCCTCTACTGTAATCTAACATGTCTCTGTCATGTTGGTTCCTCATCCTGCTCCTCTACTGTAATCTAACATGTCTCTGTCGTGTTGGTTCCTCATCCTGCTCCTCTACTGTAATCTAACATGTCTCTGTCATGTTGGTTCCTCATCCTGCTCCTCTACAGTAATCTAACATCTCTGTCATGTTGGTTCCTCATCCTGCTCCTCTACTGTAATCTAACATGTCTCTGTCGTGTTGGTTCCTCATCCTGCTCCTCTACTGTAATCTAACATGTCTCTGTCGTGTTGGTTCCTCATCCTGCTCCTCTACTGTAATCTAACATGTCTCTGTCATGTTGGTTCCTCATCCTGCACCTCTACTGTAATCTAACATGTCTCTGTCATGTTGGTTCCTCATCCTGCTCCTCTACTGTAATCTAACATGTCTCTGTCATGTTGGTTCCTCATCCTGCTCCTCTACTGTAATCTAACATGTCTCTGTCGTGTTGGTTCCTCATCCTGCTCCTCTACTGTAATCTAACATGTCTCTGTCATGTTGGTTCCTCATCCTGCTCCTCTACTGTAATCTAACATGTCTCTGTCGTGTTGGTTCCTCATCCTGCTCCTCTACTGTAATCTAACATGTCTCTGTCGTGTTGGTTCCTCATCCTGCTCCTCTACTGTAATCTAACATGTCTCTGTCGTGTTGGTTCCTCATCCTGCTCCTCTACTGTAATCTAACATGTCTCTGTCGTGTTGGTTCCTCGTCCTGCTCCTCTACTGTAATCTAATATGTCTCTGTCGTGTTGGTTCCTCATCCTGCTCCTCTACTGTAATCTAACATGTCTCTGTCATGTTGGTTCCTCATCCTGCTCCTCTACTGTAATCTAACATGTCTCTGTCATGTTGGTTCCTCATCCTGCTCCTCTACTGTAATCTAACATGTCTATGTATTATGCATCACTGTTTGGTGTGTTACTCTTTTTCCTTCTCTTCTCTCTCTTTCTTCTCCCTTCCTCACACCCATCACTCTCGCTCTCTCTCTGCCCTCCTCTCCTCTTCCTCTCCTCCTCCTCTGCTCTCTCTCTCTGCCCTCTCCTCTCGCTCTGCCCTCTCCTCTCGCTCTGCCCTCTCCTCTCGCTCTGCCCTCTCCTCTCCCTCTGCCCTCTCCTCTCCCTCTGCCCTCTCCTCTCTCTCTGCCCTCCTCTCTCTCTGCCCTCCTCTCTCTCTGCCCTCCTCTCTCTCTGCCCTCCTCTCTCTCTGTCCTCCTCTCTCTCTGCCCTCCTCCCTCTCTGCCCACCTCTCCCTCTCCGCCCTCCTCTCTCTCTGCCCTCTCCTCTCGCTCTGCCCTCTCCTCTCGCTCTGCCCTCTCCTCTCCCTCTGCCCTCTCCTCTCGCTCTGCCCTCTCCTCTCGCTCTGCCCTCTCCTCTCCCTCTGCCCTCTCCTCTCCCTCTGCCCCCTCCTCCCTCTCTGCCCTCCTCTCCCTCTCTGCCCTCTCCTCTTCCTCTCCTCCTTTCCTTTCCCTCCTCTCTCTCTCTGCCCTCCTCTCTCTCTGCCCTCCTCTCTCTCTGCCCTCCTCTCCCCCTGCCCTCCTCTCCCCCTGCCCTCCTCTCTCTCTGCCCTCCTCTCTCTCTGCCCTCTCCTCTTCCTCTCCTCTCCTCCTTTCCTTTCCCTCCTCTCTCTCTGCCCTCCTCTCTCTCTGCCCTCCTCTCTCTCTGCCCTCCTCTCCCTCTGCCCTCTCCTCTCTCTGGTGTTGTTCCTGTCATGTGCCTACTGCAGGCTAGTGTTGGATGATGTCGTGCTTCGCCACAGGCAGCTGAACATCTCCCGTTTTTCTCCCAGGGTGGCGGGGGAGAGCGACTTTCTCCAGACCGTCATCAACAAGGTCATCGCCGCCAAGGAGGTCAACCACAAGGGACAAGGTAAAGTTAATGCACAGGGAGGGAGGGGTGAGATGCTTGGAGTGGTACTGTGAGAGGGCAGGGAGGTTCTGTTGTGTGATGTTACTGTATGAAAGACTATACAGTATGATATACAATACAATATGCCTGAGGTATTTGGTCCAAGGAGGCCAATCACTAATAACATTTTAAAGTTACTGCGCAGGGAGGAATGATATGACAGGCCTGGGGTCTGACTAAAGGAGGACGGGCCTGGGGTCTGACTAAAGGAGGACGGGCCTGGGGTCTGACTAAAGGAGGACGGGCCTGGGGTCTGACTAAAGGAGGACGGGCCTGGGGTCTGACTAAAGGAGGACGGGCCTGGGGTCTGACTAAAGGAGGACGGGCCTGGGGTCTGACTAAAGGAGGACGGGCCTGGGGTCTGACTAAAGGAGGACGGGCCTGGGGTCTGACTAAAGGAGGACGGGCCTGGGGTCTGACTAAAGGAGGACGGGCCTGGGGTCTGACTAAAGGACGGCGGGCCTGGGGTTTGACTAAAGGAGGACGGGCCCTGGGTCTGACTAAAGGAGGACGGGCCCGGGGTCTGACTAAAGGAGGACGGGCCCGGGGTCTGACTAAAGGAGGACGGGCCCGGGGTCTGACTAAAGGAGGACGGGCCCGGGGTCTGACTAAAGGAGGACGGGCCCGGGGTCTGACTAAAGGACGACAGGCCATTTTACTTTAGATGTGTTAGTAACAGCTCTCGGATTGACATATCATGCTTTAGTAGACCCCAGACCACCTGAAGAGGGATTTGTAGAGGGAGGAGAACAGTCTCTGTGGTGTTGTCATGTTGAATGAATTAAATGTCAGATCCACTCGGTCATCCCTGGCCAAGGAATCACACAGAGCACAGTGAGGAAGCAGCGGTGTCTGTGTGGGAGGGTAGGTGTGTGTGTGTCGCCAAGGAGACACACAGTTCACAGTGAGGAAGCAGGGGTGTTCTTGTTCGACCTTTCAACAGTCTACAGAGAGAGGAGAGGCTGTTCTTTATCATGGACCTTTCAACAGTCTGCAGAGAGCGGAGAGACTGTTCTTTATCATGTACCTTTCAACAGTCTGCAGAGAGAGGAGAGACTGTTCTTTATCATGGACCTTTCAACAGTCTGCAGAGAGAGGAGAGGCTGTTCTTTATCATGGACCTTTCAACAGTCTGCAGAGAGAGGAGAGGCTGTTCTTTATCATGGACCTTTCAACAGTCTGCAGAGAGAGGAGAGACTGTTCTTTATCATGGACCTTTCAACAGTCTGCAGAGAGAGGAGAGACTGTTCTTTATCATGGACCTTTCAACAGTCTGCAGAGAGAGGAGAGGCTGGCTGTTCTTTAACATGGACCTTTCAACAGTCTGCAGAGAGAGGAGAGGCTGTTCTTTATCATGGACCTTTCAACAGTCTGCAGAGAGTGGAGAGACTGTTCTTTATCATGGACCTTTCAACAGTCTGCAGAGAGAGGAGAGGCTGTTCTTTATCATGGACCTTTCAACAGTCTGCAGAGAGAGGAGAGGCTGTTCTTTATCATGGACCTTTCAACAGTCTGCAGAGAGAGGAGAGACTGTTCTTTATCATGGACCTTGAGAAGAGAGACTGTTCTTTATCATGGACCTTTCAACAGTCTGCAGAGAGAGGAGAGACTGTTCTTTATCATGGACCTTTCAACAGTCCTCAGAGAGAGGAGAGACTGTTCTTTATCATGGACCTTTCAACAGTCTGCAGAGAGAGGAGAGGCTGTTCTTTATCATGGACCTTTCAACAGTCTGCAGAGAGAGGAGAGGCTGGCTGTTCTTTATCATGGACCTTTCAACAGTCTGCAGAGAGAGGAGAGGCTGTTCTTTATCATGGACCTTTCAACAGTCTGCAGAGAGAGGAGAGGCTGTTCTTTATCATGGACCTTTCAACAGTCTGCAGAGAGAGGAGAGGCTGTTCTTTATCATGAACCTTTCAACAGTCTGCAGAGAGAGGAGAGACTGTTCTTTATCATGGACCTTTCAACAGTCTGCAGAGAGAGGAGAGGCTGTTCTTTATCATGGACCTTTCAACAGTCTGCAGAGAGAGGAGAGACTGTTCTTTATCATGGACCTTTCAACAGTCTGCAGAGAGAGGAGAGACTGTTCTTTATCATGGACCTTTCAACAGTCTGCAGAGAGAGGAGAGACTGTTCTATATCATGGACCTTTCAACAGTCTGCAGAGAGAGGAGAGGCTGTTCTTTATCATGGACCTTTCAACAGTCTGCAGAGAGAGGAGAGACTGTTCTTTATCATGGACCTTTCAACAGTCTGCAGAGAGAGGAGAGACTGTTCTTTATCATGGGCCTTTCAACAGTCTGCAGAGAGAGGAGAGGATGTTCTTTATCATGAACCTTTCAACAGTCTGCAGAGAGAGGAGAGGCTGTTCTTTACCATGGACCTTTCTACAGTCTGCAGAGAGAGGAGAGGCTGTTCTTTATCATGGACCTTTCAACAGTCTGCAGAGAGAGGAGAGGCTGTTCTTTAGCATGGACCTTTCAACAGTCTGCAGAGAGAGGAGAGGCTGTTCTTTATCATGGACCTTTCAACAGTCTGCAGAGAGAGGAGAGACTGTTCTTTATCATGGACCTTTCAACAGTCTGCAGAGAGAGGAGAGGCTGTTCTTTATCATGGACCTTTCAACAGTCTGCAGAGAGAGGAGAGACTGTTCTTTATCATGGACCTTTCAACAGTCTGCAGAGAGAGGAGAGGCTGTTCTTTATCATGGACCTTTCAACAGTCTGCAGAGAGTGGAGAGACTGTTCTTTATCATGGACCTTTCAACAGTCTGCAGAGAGAGGAGAGACTGTTCTTTATCATGGACCTTTCAACAGTCTGCAGAGAGAGGAGAGACTGTTCTTTATCATGGACCTTTCAACAGTCTGCAGAGAGAGGAGAGGCTGTTCTTTATCATGGACCCTTCAACAGTCTGCAGAGAGAGGAGAGGATGTTCTTTATCATGAACCTTTCAACAGTCTGCAGAGAGAGGAGAGACTGTTCTTTACCATGGACCTTTCAACAGTCTGCAGAGAGAGGAGAGGCTGTTCTTTATCATGGACCTTTCAACAGTCTGCAGAGAGAGGAGAGGCTGTTCTTTATCATGGACCTTTCAACAGTCTGCAGAGAGAGGAGAGACTGTTCTTTATCATGGACCTTTCAACAGTCTGCAGAGAGAGGAGAGGCTGTTCTTTATCATGGACCTTTCAACAGTCTGCAGAGAGAGGAGAGACTGTTCTTTATCATGGACCTTTCAACAGTCTGCAGAGAGAGGAGAGACTGTTCTTTATCATGGACCTTTCAACAGTCTGCAGAGAGAGGAGAGACTGTTCTTTATCATGGACCTTTCAACAGTCTGCAGAGAGAGGAGAGGATGTTCTTTATCATGAACCTTTCAACAGTCTGCAGAGAGAGGAGAGACTGTTCTTTACCATGGACCTTTCAACAGTCTGCAGAGAGAGGAGAGGCTGTTCTTTATCATGGACCTTTCAACAGTCTGCAGAGAGAGGAGAGGCTGTTCTTTATCATGGACCTTTCAACAGTCTGCAGAGAGAGGAGAGACTGTTCTTTATCATGGACCTTTCAACAGTCTGCAGAGAGAGGAGAGGCTGGCTGTTCTTTATCATGGACCTTTCAACAGTCTGCAGAGAGAGGAGAGGCTGTTCTTTATCATGGACCTTTCAACAGTCTGCAGAGAGAGGAGAGGCTGTTCTTTATCATGGACCTTTCAACAGTCTGCAGAGAGAGGAGAGGCTGTTCTTTATCATGGACCTTTCAACAGTCTGCAGAGAGAGGAGAGGCTGTTCTTTATCATGGACCTTTCAACAGTCTGCAGAGAGAGGAGAGGCTGTTCTTTAGCATGGACCTTTCAACAGTCTGCAGAGAGAGGAGAGGCTGTTCTTTATCATGGACCTTTCAACAGTCTGCAGAGAGAGGAGAGACTGTTCTTTATCATGGACCTTTCAACAGTCTGCAGAGAGAGGAGAGGCTGTTCTTTATCATGGACCTTTCAACAGTCTGCAGAGAGTGGAGAGACTGTTCTTTATCATGGACCTTTCAACAGTCTGCAGAGAGAGGAGAGACTGTTCTTTATCATGGACCTTTCAACAGTCTGCAGAGAGAGGAGAGACTGTTCTTTATCATGGACCTTTCAACAGTCTGCAGAGAGAGGAGAGGCTGTTCTTTATCATGGACCTTTCAACAGTCTGCAGAGAGAGGAGAGGCTGTTCTTTATCATGGACCTTTCAACAGTCTGCAGAGAGAGGAGAGACTGTTCTTTATCATGGACCTTTCAACAGTCTGCAGAGAGAGGAGAGGCTGGCTGTTCTTTATCATGGACCTTTCAACAGTCTGCAGAGAGAGGAGAGACTGTTCTTTATCATGGACCTTTCAACAGTCCTCAGAGAGAGGAGAGACTGTTCTTTATCATGGACCATGTAGAACTGTGGTCACCAGGCTTTTCAGTCACTGTCTGAGTCAAAATGCAAGCCCAGATCTACCACTCAGATGTTTTGACTTTAAATAACGTAAGCCTATGCAACATTAACCAATTAAAGACAGTTCTGTAGCAATGAGGTTTGTGCAGTAAGCTCCAGACCCAGTATATCATCACTGCATATGGGTCCATTTGGTTTAAGAGGAGACAGACCCTCAGACAGACTGTTGTTAAGTCTCACTGTCTCTCTGACTGTGTCCCAAACGGGACCTCTTTTCCATACATAGTGAACTACGGGCTCTGGTCAAAAGTAGTGCACTACATAGGGAACTACGGGCTCTGGTCAAAAGTAGTGCACTACATAGGGAATAGGGTTCCATAGGGCCCTGGTCAAAAGTAGTGCACTACATAGGGAATAGGGGGGGCCAATTGGGATGCACCCCTCGGTCTACTGGCCAATCAGCTGACGCTGTTACAACTACTGCACCGTGTTCCGTCTCAGAACGATGTTCTGTCTGATGTGACCCGTGTTTCCTGACGAAAGGAAGCAGTTACACACTGACCAGATGAACAGAATTAACTGCAGGATGTTTAAAGCTTTTATATGTGGAACACTGTAAAACTACGAGCTGCCATACAAACCCCTCTTCATAAACTAGAAAAGGTCATTTTCCTGAAGAAAACATTGTGTGACTTGCCTCCCAGGTGGCAAATTTAGACTCCTTGACCTCCAGCAATTTGTCTTGGTTGTCATACCGACTGGAGATTCCCACTGAGATCGTCATATGTTGGTATTAGCAATAGCTTCCTTAACAACGGTCTCTACTCCCTCCCTCCCTGTTCCCAGGTCTGTGGGTGACCCTGAAGCTGCTTCCGGGTGATATCCATCAGATCAGGAAGGACTTCCCTCACCTGGTTGACCGTTCCACAGCCGTAGCCCGCAAGATGGGCTTCCCAGAGATCATCATGCCAGGTAGTATTATGATCTGTTCAGAGATCGTCATGCCAGGTAGTATTATGATCCATTCAGAGATCATCAGGTAGTATTATGATCCGTTCAGATATCATCAGGTAGTATTATGATCCATTCAGAGATCATCAGGTAGTATTATGATCCAATCAGAGATCATCAGGTAGTATTATGATCCATTCAGAGATCATCAGGTAGTATTATGATCCATTCAGAGATCATCAGGTAGTATTATGATCCATTCAGAGATCATCAGGTAGTATTATGATCCATTCAGAGATCATCAGGTAGTATTATGATCCATTCAGAGATCATCATGCCAGGTAGTATTATGATCCATTCAGAGATCATCAGGTAGTATTATGATCCATTCAGAGATCAACAGGTAGTATTATGATCCATTCAGAGATCATCATGCCAGGTAGTATTATGATCCATTCAGAGATCATCATGCCAGGTAGTATTATGATCCATTCAGAGATCGTCAGGTAGTATTATGATCCATTCAGAGATCATCAGGTAGTATTATGATCCATTCAGAGATCATCAGGTAGTATTATGATCCGTTCAGATATCATCAGGTAGTATTATGATCCATTCAGAGATCATCAGGTAGTATTATGATCCAATCAGAGATCATCAGGTAGTATTATGATCCTTTCAGAGATCATCAGGTAGTATTATGATCCATTCAGAGATCATCAGGTAGTATTATGATCCATTCAGAGATCATCAGGTAGTATTATGATCCATTCAGAGATCATCAGGTAGTATTATGATCCATTCAGAGATCATCATGCCAGGTAGTATTATGATCCATTCAGAGATCATCAGGTAGTATTATGATCCATTCAGAGATCATCAGGTAGTATTATGATCCATTCAGAGATCATCAGGTAGTATTATGATCCATTCAGAGATCATCATGCCAGGTAGTATTATGATCCATTCAGAGATCATCATGCCAGGTAGTATTATGATCCATTCAGAGATCGTCAGGTAGTATTATGATCCATTCAGAGATCATCAGGTAGTATTATGATCCATTCAGAGATCATCATGCCAGGTAGTATTATGATCCATTCAGAGATCATCATGCCAGGTAGTATTATGATCCATTCAGAGATCATCATGCCAGGTAGTATTATGATCCATTCAGAGATCATCAGGTAGTATTATGATCCATTCAGAGATCATCAGGTAGTATTATGATCCATTCAGAGATCATCATGCCAGGTAGTATTATGATCCATTCAGAGATCATCAGGTAGTATTATGATCCATTCAGAGATCATCATGCCAGGTAGTATTATGATCCATTCAGAGATCATCATGCCAGGTAGTATTATGATCCATTCAGAGATCATCATGCCAGGTAGTATTATGATCCATTCAGAGATCGTCAGGTAGTATTATGATCCATTCAGAGATCATCAGGTAGTATTATGATCCATTCAGAGATCATCATGCCAGGTAGTATTATGATCCATTCAGAGATCATCATGCCAGGTAGTATTATGATCCATTCAGAGATCATCATGCCAGGTAGTATTATGATCCATTCAGAGATCGTCAGGTAGTATTATGATCCATTCAGAGATCATCATGTAGTATTATGATCCATTCAGAGATCATCAGGTAGTATTATGATCCATTCAGAGATCATCATGTAGTATTATGATCCATTCAGAGATCATCATGCCAGGTAGTATCATCTATGAACTAGCTGGTCATATTTGAACATTTGAACATCTTGGCCATGTTCTGTTGGCCACTGTGACATTCACACCGGTGTTGGTGTTAAAGACACTATATATAGTCCTAGTCTGACTTGGGGCCAAATTGGGACACGTGAGGTCCACATTCAGCATGCAGGTCTACAGTCAGGACACGACCCTTTGTCAGTGAGATCCACATTCAGCATGCAGGTCTACAGTCAGGACACGACCCTTTGTCAGTGAGATCCACATACAGCATGCAGGTCTACAGTCAGGACACGACCCTTTGTCAGTGAGATCCACATACAGCATGCAGGTCTACAGTCAGGACACGACCCTTTGTCAGTGAGATCCACATGCAGGTCTACAGTCAGGACACGACCCTTTGTCAGTGAGATCCACATACAGCATGCGGGTCTACAGTCAGGACACGACCCTTTGTCAGTGAGATCCGCATGCAGGTCTACAGTCAGGACACGACCCTTTGTCAGTGAGATCCGCATGCAGATCTACAGTCAGGACACGACCCTTTGTCAGTGAGGTCCACATTCAGCATGCAGGTCTACAGTCAGGACACGACCCTTTGTCAGTGAGGTCCACATTTAGCATGCAGGTCTACAGTCAGGACACGACCCTTTGTCAGTGAGATCCACATACAGCATGCGGGTCTACAGTCAGGACACGACCCTTTGTCAGTGAGATCCGCATGCAGGTCTACAGTCAGGACACGACCCTTTGTCAGTGAGATCCGCATGCAGATCTACAGTCAGGACACGACCCTTTGTCAGTGAGGTCCACATTCAGCATGCAGGTCTACAGTCAGGACACGACCCTTTGTCAGTGAGGTCCACATTTAGCATGCAGGTCTACAGTCAGGACACGACCCTTTGTCAGTGAGATCCACATACAGCATGCGGGTCTACAGTCAGGACACGACCCTTTGTCAGTGAGATCCGCATGCAGGTCTACAGTCAGGACACGACCCTTTGTCAGTGAGATCCGCATGCAGATCTACAGTCAGGACACAACCCTTTGTCAGTGAGGTCCACATTCAGCATGCAGGTCTACAGTCAGGACACGACCCTTTGTCAGTGAGGTCCACATTTAGCATGCAGGTCTACAGTCAGGACACGACCCTTTGTCAGTGAGATCCACATTCAGCATGCAGGTCTACAGTCAGGACACGACCCTTTGTCAGTGAGGTCCACATTTAGCATGCAGGTCTACAGTCAGGACACGACCCTTTGTCAGTGAGATCCACATTCAGCATGCAGGTCTACAGTCAGGACAGGTGTGTGTACTGTCAGTGAGGTGTCGGTGAGGTGTGTGACTCATAAGCCTGTCTTGTTTCCCCTTAGGTGACGTGCGTAACGATATCTACGTAACCCTGGTTCAGGGAGAGTTTGATAAAGGAAGCAAGTCCACCCCCAAGAATGTAGAGGTCACCATGACAGTCTACGACGAGGACGGAAAGAAACTGGAGGTATTGTGACACACACACACACACACACACACACACACACGACAGAAAGAAAGAACGTGGAGGTACTGACTGACGAATGAATGTTGGTCTCACTGCTTTTTAGATCTCGTTGTGTCCACCTCGTGGTCCGTTTTCTAGAGGTTTGACGTGCTGTAGTTCAGCTCACTGGGGAAAGTTCTGTCCACCTCGTGGTCCGTTTTCTAGAGGTTTGACGTGCTGTAGTTCAGCTCACTGGGGAAAGTTGTGTCCACCTCGTGGTCCGTTTTCTAGAGGTTTGACGTGCTGTAGTTCAGCTCACTGGGGAAAGTTCTGTCCACCTCGTGGTCCGTTTTCTAGAGGTTTGACGTGCTGTAGTTCAGCTCACTGGGGAAAGTTCTGTCCACCTCGTGGTCCGTTTTCTAGAGGTTTGACGTGCTGTAGTTCAGCTCTCACTGGGGAAAGTTCTGTCCACCTCGTGGTCCGTTTTCTAGAGGTTTGACGTGCTATAGTTCAGCTCTCACTGGGGAAAGTTCTGTCCGCCTCGTGGTCCGTTTTCTAGAGGTTTGACGTGCTGTAGTTCAGCTCTCACTGGGGAAAGTTCTGTCCACCTCGTGGTCCGTTTTCTAGAGGTTTGACGTGCTATAGTTCAGCTCTCACTGGGGAAAGTTCTGTCCGCCTCGTGGTCCGTTTTCTAGAGGTTTGACGTGCTATAGTTCAGCTCACTGGGGAAAGTTCTGTCCACCTCGTGGTCCGTTTTCTAGAGGTTTGACGTGCTATAGTTCAGCTCTCACTGGGGAAAGCCAAAACCTGTGATTAAGAGGGCTGACCGGACCTGACTGCTATGTCTCAATGCTTGGCGATCAGCTTACTGTAGTCCATCATTTCTCAAAAAAAGACTTTCAAACGGAAATTGACCTGATTGTTTGTGAACACCAGACAAATGACCTTCCTTCTTTAACCCACCTCCTCTCCTTCATCTACACTGATTGAAGTGGATTTAACAAGTGACATCAATAAGGGATCATAGCTTTCACCTGGTCAGCCTGTCATGGAAAGAGCAGGTGTTCCTAATGTTTTGTCCACTCTGTGTCTAACATAGTAAAACCCCTCACACCATATCCTTCCCGTCTCTCTGGGTCTGATATCCTTTGCAGGACGGCCACGATGTGTCTTACTGTGGACTGATGAACATCAAGGCTTTTAGAGATACCTTTGTATCTCCAGCTTTATGCAAGTCAACAATTCTTTATCTTGGGTCTTCTGAGATCTTTTGTTTGAGGCATGGGTCACATCAGGCAATGCTTCCTGTGAATAACAAACTCAAATTTTGTGAGTGTTTTTTATAGGGCAAGGCAGCTCTAACCAACATCTCCAATCTCGTCTCATTGATTGGACTCCAGGTAAACTGACTCCTGACTCCAATTAGCTTTTGGAGAAGTCATTAGCCTAGGTGTTCACATCCAACTTACACTGTGAATGTTTAAATGATGTATTCAATATAGACAAGAGAAATACAATCATTAGTATGTTATTAGTTTAAGCACACTCTGTTTGTCTATTGTTGTGACTTAGATGAAGATCAGATTTGATGATAAATGTATTCAGAAATCCAGGTAATTCCAAAGGGTTCACATACTTTTTCTTGCCGCTATATATTCACACAATACAATGACGTTCTCCTCTCTCACACAGAGGACGTTCTCCTCCTCTCACACAGAGGACGTTCTCCTCTCTCACACAGAGGACGTTCTCCTCCTCTCTCACACAGAGGACGTTCTCCTCCTCTCTCACACAGAGGACGTTCTCCTCCTCTCTCACACAGAGGACGTTCTCCTCCTCTCACACAGAGGACGTTCTCCTCCTCTCACACACAGAGGACGTTCTCCTCCTCTCTCACACAGAGGACGTTCTCCTCCTCTCTCACACAGAGGACGTTCTCCTCCTCTCTCACACAGAGGACGTTCTCCTCCTCTCTCACACAGAGGACGTTCTCCTCCTCTCTCACACAGAGGACGTTCTCCTCCTCTCTCACACAGAGGACGTTCTCCTCCTCTCACACAGAGGACGTTCTCCTCCTCTCTCACACAGAGGACGTTCTCCTCCTCTCTCACACAGAGGACGTTCTCCTCCTCTCTCACACAGAGGACGTTCTCCTCCTCTCTCACACAGAGGACGTTCTCCTCCTCTCTCACACAGAGGACGTTCTCCTCCTCTCTCACACAGAGGACGTTCTCCTCCTCTCTCACACAGAGGACGTTCTCCTCCTCTCACACAGAGGACGTTCTCCTCCTCTCTCACACAGAGGACGTTCTCCTCCTCTCTCACACAGAGGACGTTCTCCTCCTCTCACACAGAGGACGTTCTGCTCCTCTCTCACACAGAGGACGTTCTCCTCCTCTCACACAGAGGACGTTCTCCTCCTCTCACACAGAGGACGTTCTCCTCCTCTCTCACACAGAGGACGTTCTCCTCCTCTCTCACACAGAGGACGTTCTCCTCCTCTCTCACACAGAGGACGTTCTCCTCCTCTCACACAGAGGACGTTCTCCTCCTCTCTCACACAGAGGACGTTCTCCTCCTCTCACACAGAGGACGTTCTCCTCTTCTCACACAGAGGACGTTCTCCTCTTCTCACACAGAGGACGTTCTCCTCCTCTCTCACAGAGGACGTTCTCCTCCTCTCACACAGAGGACGTTCTCCTCCTCTCACACAGAGGACGTTCTCCTCCTCTCTCACACAGAGGACGTTCTCCTCCTCTCACACAGAGGACGTTCTCCTCCTCTCTCACACAGAGGACGTTCTCCTCCTCTCTCACACAGAGGACGTTCTCCTCCTCTCACACAGAGGACGTTCTCCTCCTCTCACACAGAGGACGTTCTCCTCCTCTCTCACACAGAGGACGTTCTCCTCCTCTCACACAGAGGACGTTCTCCTCCTCTCTCACACAGAGGACGTTCTCCTCCTCTCTCTCACAGAGGACGTTCTCCTCCTCTCTCACACAGAGGACGTTCTCCTCCTCTCACACAGAGGACGTTCTCCTCCTCTCACACAGAGGACGTTCTGCTCCTCTCTCACACAGAGGACGTTCTCCTCCTCTCACACAGAGGACGTTCTCCTCCTCTCACACAGAGGACGTTCTGCTCCTCTCTCACACAGAGGACGTTCTCCTCCTCTCACACAGAGGACGTTCTCCTCCTCTCTCACACAGAGGACGTTCTCCTCCTCTCTCACACAGAGGACGTTCTCCTCCTCTCTCACACAGAGGACGTTCTCCTCCTCTCACACAGAGGACGTTCTCCTCTTCTCACACAGAGGACGTTCTCCTCCTCTCACACAGAGGACGTTCTCCTCCTCTCTCACACAGAGGACGTTCTCCTCCTCTCACACAGAGGACGTTCTCCTCCTCCTCACACAGAGGACGTTCTCCTCCTCTCTCACACAGAGGACGTTCTCCTCCTCTCTCACACAGAGGACGTTCTCCTCCTCTCTCACACAGAGGACGTTCTCCTCCTCTCTCACACAGAGGACGTTCTCCTCCTCTCTCACACAGAGGAAATTCCAGGCATGTGAAGACTAACTGAGCAGCCTTGTTCATCCAGTCTGTTATACCTACTGGAGAGGAAGCAACGACAGGTCAACTCGCCCCCTGCTGTTAACTTGACACATTAACACCACAAACAATGTTACGATCACCTGCGGCTGTCGGACAAACCTGTTGCTGTCGTAGGTTATCTATCATACCATTGGGTAGTGCCTGTCTTGACTGCATCAAATCCATGTAAAGTAGCCAGCTAGCTACATGATCCAGCTAACTAGCTAGCTAACGTTGCACGGCTAATTGGGGCTATTTTGCTGCGTTCCCCGTCCTCGTCTACGAGAACTTCATTCCGTCATTGTAATTCCATTTAGCAGTGATTTATAAATCTCCTACTTCCCCTTGCTACACATGGTTCCCCTGACCTCCTGCGGTTCCCCTGACCTCCTGCGGTTCCCCTGGCTGGCTGCGGTTCCCCTGGCTGGCTGCGGTTCCCCTGGCTGGCTGCGGTTCCCCTGGCTGGCTGCGGTTCCCCTGGCTGGCTGCGGTTCCCCTGGCTGGCTGCGGTTCCTCTGACTGACTGCGGTTCCTCTGACTGACCGCGGTTCCTCTGACTGGCCGCGGTTCCTCTGACTGGCCGCGGTTCCTCTGACTGGCTGCGGTTCCCGTGGCTGGCTGCGGTTCCCCTGGCTGGCTGCGGTTCCCCTGACTGACTGCGGTTCCCCTGACTGACTGCGGTTCCCCTGACTGACTGCGGTTCCCCTGACTGGCCGCGGTTCCTCTGACTGGCCGCGGTTCCTCTGACTGGCCGCGGTTCCCCTGGCTGACTGCGGTTCCCCTGACTGGCTGCGGTTCCCCTGACTGGCTGCGGTTCCCCTGACTGGCTGCGGTTCCCCTGACTGGCTGCGGTTCCCCTGACTGGCTGCGGTTCCCCTGACTGACTGCGGTTCCTCTGACTGACTGCGGTTCCTCTGACTGGCCGCGGTTCCTCTGACTGACTGCGGTTCCCCTGACTGACTGCGGTTCCTCTGACTGGCTGGTTCCCCTGACTGACTGCGGTTCCTCTGACTGGCTGGTTCCTCTGACTGACTGCGGTTCCCCTGACTGACTGCGGTTCCCCTGACTGACTGCGGTTCCCCTGACTGGCTGTTGTTCCTCTGACTGGCTGCGGTTCCTCTGACTGACTGACTGCGGTTCCCCTGACTGACTGCGGTTCCCCTGACTGGCTGCGGTTTCCCTGACTGACTACGGTTCCCCTGACTGACTGCGGTTTCCCTGACTGGCTGCGGTTTCCCTGACTGGCTGCGGTTTCCCTGACTAACTGCGGTTTCCCTGACTGACTGCGGTTTCCCTGACTGACTGCGGTTTCCCTGACTGGCTGCGGTTTCCCTGACTGGCTGCGGTTTCCCTGACTGACTGCGGTTTCCCTGACTGACTACGGTTCCCCTGACTGGCTGCGGTTCCTCTGACTGACTGACTGGTTCCCCTGACTGGCTGCGGTTCCCCTGACTGACTGCGGTTCCTCTGCCTGACTGACGATAACAACCAGCTAGACTTGTGTAGGCTACCGGTACCTCATTTTAATAAAAGCGGTCATAAAATGGTTGTTTTATTAACATTCAGAATGTCATGGTGTTTTCTTGTCGGCTACGATGTCACAGATCATGTCATTTCATTTTCGACCAAGTCTTTGTATTGTTAATAGAGGCCTACTGCTGTATGTATATATGATGTTTTTCTACAATGAATACTCTTGTAAGTAATGGAATACTATCGTCCGTTCAGATATTTGAATATCTGTGTCCATCTCTAGTAGAGGCCAGCAGTAACCACCTGCCTCCTGTAAGGGGGGAAGAGAGAGAGAGCGAGAGAGAGGCCTGGGGGAGACCTGGCCTGCTATTTCTCCTATTTGTTGGAGTGAGTCAGGCAGGGCTAGGCTAGCACGTGTGTATCTGCGTTTCTCTGTGTGTTTGCGTTTCTGCATGCGCGCATGTCAGGAGGAGGAGTGAGGTTGAGGGACCACTGACCTTGTTGATAGAGAATCATACATGAATGTCCCTCCCTCCCTCCCTCCCTCCCTCCCTCCCTCCCTCCCTCCCTCCCTCCCTCCCTCCCTCCCTCCCTCCCTCCCTCCTGTTCCTTCCCCTCCTGCACTCCCCTCCTGCACTCCCCTCCCTCCCCCGCATCCCTTGTCCACCCTCCCCCCACCACGGAGGGCATAGTGGTTTACAGCGAGGCCCTGACCCACCCCAGGGATCCACTGGGGAACGATAATGACTTGTCTGGACCAGTACAACCAGCTGGTCTCTCCAGCAACACATGTACACACACACACACATGTACACACACACACACACACACACACACACACACACACACACACACACACACACACACACACACACACACACACACACACACACACACACACACACACACACACACACACACACACACAGATACAGGCACGGACACACACACACAAACACACACACACACACACACAGAGCAGTGGTCATTTTAATATTTAATTTCTAATTAAGCAGGGTGTTTTCTGGGGACTTCGGTTGGTGGACAGACTGGCTGGAGTTCCTGCTTTATATTAACACAGTTAACATAGTTCACCTTTAAGCTGATGATACTGTCTCCAGGTCCTCTGTAGTTCAGTTAGTAGAACATGGTCCTCTGTAGTTCAGTTAGTAGAACATGGTCCTCTGTAGTTCAGTTAGTAGAACATGGTCCTCTGTAGTTCAGTTAGTAGAACATGGTCCTCTGTAGTTCAGTTAGTAGAACATGGTCCTCTGTAGTTCAGTTAGTAGAACATGGTCCTCTGTAAGTCAGTTACTAGAACATGGTCCTCTGTAGTTCAGTTAGTAGAACATGGTCCTCTGTAGGTCAGTTAGTAGAACATGGTCCTCTGTAGTTCAGTTAGTAGAACATGGTCCTCTGTAGTTCAGTTAGTAGAACATGGTCCTCTGTAGTTCAGTTAGTAGAACATGGTCCTCTGTAGTTCAGTTAGTAGAACATGGTCCTCTGTAAGTCAGTTACTAGAACATGGTCCTCTGTAGTTCAGTTAGTAGAACATGGTCCTCTGTAGGTCAGTTAGTAGAACATGGTCCTCTGTAGGTCAGTTAGTAGAACATGGTCCTCTGTAGATCAGTTAGTAGAACATGGTCCTCTGTAGTTCAGTTAGTAGAACATGGTCCTCTGTAGTTCAGTTAGTAGAACATGGTCCTCTGTAGATCAGTTAGTAGAACATGGTCCTCTGTAGTTCAGTTAGTAGAACATGGTCCTCTGTAGTTCAGTTAGTAGAACATGGTCCTCTGTAGGTCAGTTAGTAGAACATGGTCCTCTGTAGTTCAGTTAGTAGAACATGGTCCTCTGTAGATCAGTTAGTAGAACATGGTCCTCTGTAGTTCAGTTAGTAGAACATGGTCCTCTGTAGTTCAGTTAGTAGAACATGGTCCTCTGTAGTTCAGTTAGTAGAACATGGTCCTCTGTAGGTCAGTTAGTAGAACATGGTCCTCTGTAGGTCAGTTACTAGAACATGGTCCTCTGTAGGTCAGTTAGTAGAACATGGTCCTCTGTAGTTCAGTTAGTAGAACATGGTCCTCTGTAGGTCAGTTAGTAGAACATGGTCCTCTGTAGCTCAGTTAGTAGAACATGGTCCTCTGTAGTTCAGTTAGTAGAACATGGTCCTCTGTAGGTCAGTTAGTAGAACATGGTCCTCTGTAGTTCAGTTAGTAGAACATGGTCCTCTGTAGTTCAGTTAGTAGAACATGGTCCTCTGTAGTTCAGTTAGTGGAACATGGTCCTCTGTAGTTCAGTTAGTAGAACATGGTCCTCTGTAGTTCAGTTAGTGGAACATGGTCCTCTGTAGTTCAGTTAGTAGAACATGGTCCTCTGTAGTTCAGTTAGTAGAACATGGTCCTCTGTAGTTCAGTTAGTGGAACATGGTCCTCTGTAGTTCAGTTAGTAGAACATGGTCCTCTGTAGGTCAGTTAGTAGAACATGGTCCTCTGTAGTTCAGTTAGTAGAACATGGTCCTCTGTAGGTCAGTTAGTAGAACATGGTCCTCTGTAGCTCAGTTAGTAGAACATGGTCCTCTGTAGTTCAGTTAGTAGAACATGGTCCTCTGTAGGTCAGTTAGTAGAACATGGTCCTCTGTAGGTCAGTTAGTAGACTATGGTCCTCTGTAGTTCAGTTAGTAGAACATGGTCCTCTGTAGCTCAGTTAGTAGAACATGGTCCTCTGTAGTTCAGTTAGTAGAACATGGTCCTCTGTAGCTCAGTTAGTAGAACATGGTCCTCTGTAGTTCAGTTACTAGAACATGGTCCTCTGTAGTTCAGTTAGTAGAACATGGTCCTCTGTAGGTCAGTTAGTAGAACATGGTCCTCTGTAGTTCAGTTAGTAGAACATGGTCCTCTGTAGATCAGTTAGTAGAACATGGTCCTCTGTAGTTCAGTTAGTAGAACATGGTCCTCTGTAGTTCAGTTAGTAGAACATGGTCCTCTGTAGGTCAGTTAGTAGAACATGGTCCTCTGTAGTTCAGTTAGTAGAACATGGTCCTCTGTAGTTCAGTTAGTAGAACATGGTCCTCTGTAGTTCAGTTAGTAGAACATGGTCCTCTGTAGTTCAGTTAGTAGAACATGGTCCTCTGTAGTTCAGTTAGTAGAACATGGTCCTCTGTAGTTCAGTTAGTAGAACATGGTGCTCTGTAGTTCAGTTAGTAGAACATGGTCCTCTGTAGTTCAGTTAGTAGAACATGGTCCTCTGTAGTTCAGTTAGTAGAACATGGTCCTCTGTAGTTCAGTTAGTAGAACATGGTCCTCTGTAGTTCAGTTAGTAGAACATGGTCCTCTGTAGTTCAGTTAGTAGAACATGGTCCTCTGTAGCTCAGTTAGTAGAACATGGTCCTCTGTAGTTCAGTTAGTAGAACATGGTCCTCTGTAGTTCAGTTAGTAGAACATGGTCCTCTGTAGTTCAGTTAGTAGAACATGGTCCTCTGTAGATCAGTTAGTAGAACATGGTCCTCTGTAGGTCAGTTAGTAGAACATGGTCCTCTGTAGGTCAGTTAGTAGAACATGGTCCTCTGTAGGTCAGTTAGTAGAACATGGTCCTCTGTAGTTCAGTTAGTAGAACATGGTCCTCTGTAGGTCAGTTAGTAGAACATGGCTTTTACAGTATAGTGGTTTGATTCCCGGGACCACCCATATGTAAAATGTACGGCTAACTTTAAGTTGCTTTTGATTAAAGCGTCTGTTAAATGTTTTTTATTATTATATTAAAATACATTCTCCATTTCCACCTATCTCTCTCTCTCTTTCAGAACGTGATGTTCCCTGGTGCTGGAGACGAGGGCATCTTGGAGTACAAGTCTGTCATCTACTACCAGATCAAACAGCCTCGCTGGTTTGAAACCATCAAGGTTGCCATCCCTATTGAAGACGTGAACCGAAGTCACCTGCGATTCACCTTCCGTCACCGATCATCTCAAGAATGTAAGTACAAATGTGAATGTTTTTAAGTTCTTTTCTGACTTTATTTAATTGAGATAGAGAGGGTGACAGTGGGGAAAGATGGAGAGGGTGACAGTGGGGAAAGATGGAGAGGGTGACAGTGGGGAAAGATGGAGAGGGTGACGGTGGGGAAAGATGGAGAGGGTGACGGTGGGGAAAGATGGAGAGGGTGACGGTGGGGAAAGATGGAGAGGGTGACGGTGGGGAAAGATGGAGAGGGTGACGGTGGGGAAAGATGGAGAGGGTGACGGTGGGGAAAGATGGAGAGGGTGACGGTGGGGAAAGATGGAGAGGGTGACGGTGGGGAAAGATGGAGAGGGTGACGGTGGGGAAAGATGGAGAGGGTGACGGTGGGGAAAGATGGAGAGGGTGACGGTGGGGAAAGATGGAGAGGGTGACGGTGGGGAAAGATGGAGAGGGTGACGGTGGGGAAAGATGGAGAGGGTGACGGTGGGGCAAGATGGAGAGGGTGACGGTGGGGCAAGATGGAGAGGGTGACGGTGGGGCAAGATGGAGAGGGTGACGGTGGGGAAAGATGGAGAGGGTGACGGTGGGGCAAGATGGAGAGGGTGACGGTGGGGCAAGATGGAGAGGGTGACGGTGGGGCAAGATGGAGAGGGTGACGGTGGGGAAAGATGGAGAGGGTGACGGTGGGGAAAGATGGAGAGGGTGACGGCGGGGAAAGATGGAGAGGGTGACGGTGGGGCAAGATGGAGAGGGTGACGGTGGGGAAAGATGGAGAGGGTGACGGTGGGGAAAGATGGAGAGGGTGACGGCGGGGAAAGATGGAGAGGGTGACGGCGGGGAAAGATGGAGAGGGTGACGGCGGGGAAAGATGGAGAGGGTGACGGCGGGGAAAGATGGAGAGGGTGACGGCGGGGAAAGATGGAGAGGGTGACGGCGGGGAAAGATGGAGAGGGTGACGGCGGGGAAAGATGGAGAGGGTGGCGGCGGGGAAAGATGGAGAGGGTGACGGCGGGGAAAGATGGAGAGGGTGGCGGCGGGGAAAGATGGAGAGGGTGACGGCGGGGAAAGATGGAGAGGGTGACGGCGGGGAAAGATGGAGAGGTGGTGACGGCGGGGAAAGATGGAGAGGGGGGGACGGCGGGGAAAGATGGAGAGGGGGGGACGGCGGGGATAGATGGAGAGGGGGTGGCGGCGGGGAAAGATGGAGAGGGGGTGACGGCGGGGAAAGATGGAGAGGGGGTGACGGCGGGGAAAGATGGAGGCCACGAGCACAAATTTATATTCATGGACTACTAGACCAACCTAGGCCATGAGCACAAATATAAATTCATGCACCACTAGGCCATGAGCACAAATATTAATTCATAATTTAGACCACAAATTTAAATTCATAAAATTATTCAGACAATGAATTCATAAATACTAATCAATTGGCTCCTAATCTGTCGTCCAAGTCTAGCAGACTGGCTCCTAATCTGTCCCCTGTCGTCCAAGTCAAGCAGACGGGCTCCTAATCTGTCCCCGGTCGTCCAAGTCAAGCAGACTGGCTCCTAATCTGGCTGTCGGTGGGCCCGGGCTGGCTGTCGGTGGGCCCGGGCTGAGAGAATAAATCCCTGTAACTGCTCATTTGTATGTTGGGAAAGGCGTCCGCCTGGCTGAAGGGACTCAATTATAAATGTATTTATTTAGTTTTGGTGGTGTTTTTAATGTTTATGGGTGTGGAACAGGGCTGAGGAAGCCTGTCCTGGCAGCCATGTTGCTCCAGCTGCTCTCCGCATGGTGTATTATCGGTTAGCCCAGCCAAGAGGGGCGGGGCGGTGGAGTGAGGGCCAGTTGTTAGCGGAGAGCCGTATGCAAAACGAGCAATTAGCAGGTCCAGCCAGTCTGGACTGGGGGTTGTCTGTCTGAAACGTGCTGTAGTTAGGGGGAAGCTATCTGTCCTCTCCTTCAGCAGTAACACTCACACACACTCAGCCAGCCAGCCAGACTGGACTGGGGGTTGTCTGTCTGAAACGTGCTGTAGTTAGGGGGAAGCTATCTGTCCTCTCCTTCAGCATTCACACACTCACACACACTCAGCCAGCCAGCCAGCCAGTCTGGACTGGGGGTTGTCTGTCTGAAACGTGCTGTAGTTAGGGGGAAGCTATCTGTCCTCTCCTTCAGCATTCACACACTCACACACACTCAGCCAGCCAGTCACTCAGCCAGCCAGTCACTCAGCCAGCCAGTCACTCAGCCAGCCAGCCAGACAGACAGTCACTCAGCCAGCCAGCCACTCAGCCAGCCAGCCACTCAGCCAGTCAGCCAGTCACTCAGCCAGCCAGTCACTAAGCCAGTCACTCAGCCAGCCAGTCACTAAGCCAGTCACTCGGCCAGCCAGTCACTCGGCCAGCCAGTCACTCGGCCAGCCAGTCACTCAGCCAGCCAGTCACTAAGCCAGTCACTCAGCCAGCCAGTCACTAAGCCAGTCACTCGGCCGGCCAGTCACTCGGCCGGCCAGTCAATCGGCCGGCCAGTCACTCGGCCGGCCAGTCACTCGGCCGGCCAGTCACTCGGCCGGCCAGTCACTCGGCCGGCCAGTCACTCGGCCGGTCAGTCACTCGGCCGGCCAGTCACTCGGCCGGCCAGTCACTCTGCCGGTCAGTCACTCTGCCGGCCAGTCACTCTGCCAGCCAGTCACTCTGCCAGCCAGTCACTCTGCCAGTCAGTCACTCTGCCAGCCAGTCACTCTGCCAGCCAGTCACTCTGCCAGCCACTCACTCACTCACTCACTCACTCACTCACTCACTCACTCACTCACTCACTCACTCACTCACTCAGCCAGCCAGTCACTCAGCCAGCCAGTCACTCAGCCAGCCAGTCACTCAGCCAGCCAGTCACTCAGCCAGCCAGCCAGCCAGTCAGGCTGTGCACCTACCCAGTCATGTGAAATCCATAGATTAGGGTCTAATGAATTTATTTAAATTGACTAATTTCCTTCTATGAACTGTAATTCCGTCAAATCTTTTAAATTGTTGCATGTTGCGTTTTTTTTAAATACTTTTTTTGTTCAGTATAGTTAATTCCCTTGTCTTTCTGGCTCTGGTTGGATGATTACCTGAGGCATGTTACCTGAGGCTGATATTTCCCGTCCTGCCCTATTCGCCTGTTGGGGGCGATGTTGTCATTCAGTGTTTAGGAGGTAGGAGAGAGAGAGCACAGGTCAGACAGTTCATTCTAGGTCAGTGAACAGCTGAGACGTACCGGTTTCTGGACAAGATAATCCACTGACTCCCAAACTGAAGCCGTTTTAATCTGTGATTCTGTGCTTGTGTCTGATGGAAGTCATTGCGCAGTGAATCCACTGCTCTCCTGATTCTGCAGCATACACACAGTAGTCCTCCTCTATCTTTTTATTGGTTGTCTTCCAGTCCAGCGAGCAGAGCGATTTATTCACCGCGCCAGGCTACGGGCAGAAAACCAAGATGTTGATTTATACAGACTGAATGCACCAGATACTCGGATGAATCACGGCCTGAACATCACGTAAATTTGAGCTTGTTGATCTGTGATGGTGATGTATGCGGTCCCGTCCGACGTTAAACTTACAGGACACAGCCGAAACTCTCCTCTCGGGTTTATATAGGACCCACACTGAGGCTGCTTCACAAATACTGCTCTATTTTCTATGTAGTACACTCAGGGTCTGGTCAGAATATACAGTGTGCTGACATAATTCTCCCTGGGGATAGTTTAGCCAAGATGGAGGGCAGATCATCTCTGCCATATGGTCGCTAACGACTGGATACAGCATAACAGTTACAGTTCAGATTATTGGACTCATATGTGTTCTGACTGAGGATGGGATAGTGTATGTGTTGTGTTCTGGTTGTCTGGTTCAGTGGGGTTCTAACTGGTTGTCTGGTTCAGTGGGGCTCTAACTGGTTGTCTGGTTCAGTGGGGTTCTAACTGGTTGTCTGGTTCAGTGGGGCTCTAACTGGTTGTCTGGTTCAGTGGGGCTCTAACTGGTTGTCTGGTTCAGTGGGGCTCTAACTGGTTGTCTGGTTCAGTGGGCGGGGCTCTAACTGGTTGTCTGGTTCAGTGGGGTTCTAACTGGTTGTCTGGTTCAGTGGGGCTCTAACTGGTTGTCTGGTTCAGTGGGGCTCTAACTGGTTGTCTGGTTCAGTGGGGCTCTAACTGGTTGTCTGGTTCAGTGGGCGGGGCTCTAACTGGTTGTCTGGTTCAGTGGGGTTCTAACTGGTTGTCTGGTTCAGTGGGCGGGGCTCTAACTGGTTGTCTGGTTCAGTGGGGCTCTAACTGGTTGTCTGGTTCAGTGGGGCTCTAACTGGTTGTCTGGTTCAGTGGGGCTCTAACTGGTTGTCTGGTTCAGTGGGCGGGGCTCTAACTGGTTGTCTGGTTCAGTGGGGCTCTAACTGGTTGTCTGGTTCAGTGGGGCTCTAACTGGTTGTCTGGTTCAGTGGGCGGGGCTCTAACTGGTTGTCTGGTTCAGTGGGCGGGGCTCTAACTGGTTGTCTGGTTCAGTGGGCGGGGCTCTAACTGGTTGTCTGGTTCAGTGGGGCTCTAACTGGTTGTCTGGTTCAGTGGGCGGGGCTCTAACTGGTTGTTGACAGCTGAGCTAAGCTGCTTTAGCCTCACCCTTGTTACCCTGGCCCTGTTCTGTGTCCCTCTGGACCCACCAAAGGCAGTGAGACACTAATGACCAGTGATGGGCTCCAGCCCATTCCCATTCCAAGCCCGAGTCCCCAACCCAGGCCCAGACTCGCCGCCTCTCCAGCTAAAACACCATCTCCTCTGTATCCCCTCCTCCCCCTGCAGCCAAAGACAAATCAGAGAAGATATTCGCCCTGTCATTTGTGAAGCTGATGAGGTACGATGGGACGACCCTGAGGGACGGAGAGCATGATCTCATCGTTTACAAGGTAGGTAATATAACACCTCATCGTATACAGGGTAGGTAATATAACACCACCTCATCATATTCAGGGTAGGTAATATAACACCACCTCATCGTATTCAGGGTAGGTAATATAACACCACCTCATCGTATACAGGGTAGGTAATATAACACCACCTTATCGTATTCAGGGTAGGTAATATAACACCACCTCATCGTATTCAGGGTAGGTAATATATAACACCACCTCATCGTATACAGGGTAGGTAATATAACACCACCTCATCGTATACAGGGTAGGTAATATAACACCACCTCATCGTATACAGGGTAGGTAATATAACACCACCTCATCGTATACAGGGTAGGTATTATAACACCACCTCATCGTATACAGGGTAGGTATTATAACACCACCTCATCGTATACAGGGTAGGTAATATAACACCACCTCATCGTATACAGGGTAGGTAATATAACACCACCTCATCGTTTTCAGGGTAGGTAATATAACACCACCTCATCGTATACAGGGTAGGTAATATAACACCACCTCATCGTTTTCAGGGTAGGTAATATAACACCACCTCATCGTATTCAGGGTAGGTAATATAACACCACCTCATCATATTCAGGGTAGGTAATATAACACCACTACATCATATTCAGGGTAGGTAATATAACACCACCTCATCGTATACAGGGTAGGTAATATAACACCACCTCATCGTATACAGGGTAGGTATTATAACACCACCTCATCGTATAGAGGGTAGGTATTATAACACCACCTCATCGTATACAGGGTAGGTAATATAGCACCTCATCGTATACAGGGTAGGTAATATAACACCACCTCATCGTATACAGGGTAGGTAATATAACACCACCTCATCGTATTCAGGGTAGGTAATATAACACCACCTCATCGTATTCAGGGTAGGTAATATAACACCACCTCATCGTATTCAGGGTAGGTAATATAACACCACCTCATCGTATTCAGGGTAGGTAATATAACACCACCTCATCGTATACAGGGTAGGTAATATAACACCACCTCATCGTATACAGGGTAGGTAATATAACACCACCTCATCGTATTCAGGGTAGGTAATATAACACCACCTCATCGTATTCAGGGTAGATAATATAACACCACCTCATCGTATACAGGGTAGGTAATATAACACCACCTCATCGTATTCAGGGTAGGTAATATAACACCACCTCATCGTATTCAGGGTAGGTAATATAACACCACCTCATCGTATACAGGGTAGGTAATATAACACCACCTCATCGTATACAGGAAATATAACACCACCTCATCGTATTCACGGTAGATATTATAACACGACGGAGAAGGTATATTTGTGTATTTAATTCTGTGTTCTATGACCCCCAGGCTGAGGCTAAGAAGCTGGAGGACTCGTCTCTGTACCTGAACCTGCCTGCTACCAAGGTGGAGCTGGAGGAGAAGGGCTTGTCCACTACAGGGAAGGGTACACACAACCTGGGCAACTGTACCATCAGCAAGGACTCCTTCCAGATAGCAACCCTGGTGTGTTCCACCAAGCTCACACAGAACGGTAAAGAGACTCTCTCTCCCTCTAGCCCTGTCTCCTTCCAGCCCACTACAGCATTGCCTCCAGCCTTCTCTCCCTCCTCTACTCTCTCTCGCTCTCTCTCTCCCTCCAGCCCTCCCTACTTCTCTCTCTCTCTCCACCTTTCTCTCTCCTTCCAGCCCTCCTTCTCTCTCTCTCCACATCCCTCTCTCTCCATCTCTCTCTCTCCCTCCAGCCCTCCTTACTTCTCTCTCTCTCTCTCTATCTCTCTTTCTCTCCACCAATCTCTCTCCCTCCTGCCCTCCCTACCAGTAAAACGACCAAGCTGGTGCAGATGACATGATGTTCCTCATCTAGAACCGTACCGTTGAACACCTCATTATAACTATATAGAATGACATGTTCCTCACCTAGAACCGTACCGTTGAATACCTCATAACTATATAGAATGACATGTTCCTCATCTAGAACCGTACCGTTGAACACCTCATTATAACTATATAGAATGACATGTTCCTCATCTAGAACCGTCCCGTTGAACACCTCATTATACTTATATAGAATGACATGTTCCTCACCTAGAACCGTCCCGTTGAACACCTCATTATAACTGTATAGAATGACATGTTCCTCATCTAGAACCGTACCGTTGAACACCTCATTATACTTATATAGAATGACATGTTCCTCACCTAGAACCGTCCCGTTGAACACCTCATTATAACTATATAGAATGACATGTTCCTCACCTAGAACCGTCCCGTTGAACACCTCATTATAACTGTATAGAATGACATGTTCCTCATCTAGAACCGTACCGTTGAACACCTCATTATAACTATATAGAATGACATGTTCCTCACCTAGAACCGTCCCGTTGAACACCTCATTATAACTGTATAGAATGACATGTTCCTCATCTAGAACCGTACCGTTGAACACCTCATTATAACTATATAGAATGACATGTTCCTCATCTAGAACAGTACCGTTGAACCCCTCATTATAACTGTATAGAATGACATGTTCCTCATCTAGAACCGTCCCGTTGAACACCTCATTATAACTGTATAGAATGACATGTTCCTCATCTAGAACCGTACCGTTGAACACCTCATTATAACTATATAGAATGACATGTTCCTCATCTAGAACAGTACCGTTGAACACCTCATTATAACTATATAGAATGACATGTTCCTCATCTAGAACCGTACCGTTGAACACCTCATTATAACGATATAGAATGACATGTTCCTCACCTAGAACCGTCCCGTTGAACACCTCATTATAACTATATAGAATGACATGTTCCTCATCTAGAACAGTACCGTTGAACACCTCATTATAACGATATAGAATGACATGTTCCTCACCTAGAACCGTCCCGTTGAACACCTCATTATAACTATATAGAATGACATGTTCCTCATCTAGAACAGTACCGTTGAACACCTCATTATAACTATATAGAATGACATGTTCCTCATCTAGAACAGTACCGTTGAACACCTCATTATAACTATATAGAATGACATGTTCCTCATCTAGAACCGTACCGTTGAACACCTCATTATAACTATATAGAATGACATGTTCCTCATCTAGAACCGTCCCGTTGAACACCTCATTATAACTATATAGAATGACATGTTCCTCATCTAGAACAGTACCGTTGAACACCTCATTATAACTATATAGAATGACATGTTCCTCATCTAGAACAGTACCGTTGAACACCTCATTATAACTATATAGAATGACATGTTCCTCATCTAGAACCGTCCCGTTGAACACCTCATTATAACTATATAGAATGACATGTTCCTCATCTAGAACCGTACCGTTGAACACCTCATTATAACTATATAGAATGACATGTTCCTCATCTAGAACCGTCCCATTGAACACCTCATTATAACTATATAGAATGACATGTTCCTCATCTAGAACCGTCCCATTGAACACCTCATTATAACTATATAGAATGACATGTTCCTCATCTAGAACCGTCCCGTTGAACACCTCATTATAACTATATAGAATGACATGTTCCTCATCTAGAACAGTACCGTTGAACACCTCATTATAACTATATAGAATGACATGTTCCTCACCTAGAACCGTACCGTTGAACACCTCATTATAACTAATATAGAATGACATGTTCCTCATCTAGAACAGTACCGTTGAACACCTCATTATAACTATATAGAATGACATGTTCCTCATCTAGAACCGTACCGTTGAATACCTCATAACTATATAGAATGACATGTTCCTCATCTAGAACCGTCCCGTTGAACACCTCATTATAACTATATAGAATGACATGTTCCTCATCTAGAACAGTACCGTTGAATGCCTCATAACTATATAGAATGACATGTTCCTCATCTAGAACCGTACCGTTGAATACCTCATAACTATATAGAATGACATGTTCCTCATCTAGAACCGTCCCGTTGAACACCTCATTATAATTATATAGAATGACATGTTCCTCATCTAGAACCGTACCGTTGAACGCCTCATTATAATTATATAGAATGACATGTTCCTCATCTAGAACCGTACCGTTGAACACCTCATTATAACTATATAGAATGACATGTTCCTCACCTAGAACCGTCTCATTGAACCCCTCATTATAACTATATAGAATGACATGTTCCTCACCTAGAACCGTCCCGTTGAACCCCTCATTATAACTGTATAGAATGACATGTTCCTCACCTAGAACCGTCCCGTTGAACACCTCATTATAACTATATAGAATGACATGTTCCTCATCTAGAACCGTACCGTTGAACACCTCATTATAACTATATAGAATGACATGTTCCTCATCTAGAACCGTACCGTTGAACACCTCATTATAATTATATAGAATGACATGTTCCTCATCTAGAACCGTACCGTTGAACATCTCATTATACTTATATAGAATGACATGTTCCTCATCTAGAACCGTCCCGTTGAACACCTCATTATAACTATATAGAATGACATGTTCCTCATCTAGAACCGTCCCGTTGAACACCTCATTATAATTATATAGAATGACATGTTCCTCATCTAGAACCGTCCCGTTGAACACCTCATTATAACTATATAGAATGACATGTTCCTCATCTAGAACCGTCCCATTGAACACCTCATTATAACTATATAGAATGACATGTTCCTCACCTAGAACCGTACCGTTGAACACCTCATTATAACTATATAGAATGACATGTTCCTCATCTAGAACCGTACCGTTGAACACCTCATTATAACTATATAGAATGACATGTTCCTCATCTAGAACCGTCCCATTGAACACCTCATTATAACTATATAGAATGACATGTTCCTCATCTAGAACCGTACCGTTGAACACCTCATTATAACTATATAGAATGACATGTTCCTCATCTAGAACCGTACCGTTGAACACCTCATTATAACTATATAGAATGACATGTTCCTCATCTAGAACCGTCCCGTTGAACACCTCATTATAACTATATAGAATGACATGTTCCTCACCTAGAACCGTACCGTTGAACACCTCATTATAACTATATAGAATGACATGTTCCTCACCTAGAACCGTCTCATTGAACCCCTCATTATAACTATATAGAATGACATGTTCCTCACCTAGAACCGTCTCATTGAACCCCTCATTATAACTATATAGAATGACATGTTCCTCACCTAGAACCGTCTCATTGAACCCCTCATTATAACTATATAGAATGACATGTTCCTCATCTAGAACCGTACCGTTGAACACCTCATTATAACTATATAGAATGACATGTTCCTCATCTAGAACAGTACCGTTGAACCCCTCATTATAACTGTATAGAATGACATGTTCCTCATCTAGAACCGTCCCGTTGAACACCTCATTATAATTATATAGAATGACATGTTCCTCATCTAGAACCGTCCCGTTGAACACCTCATTATAACTATATAGAATGACATGTTCCTCATCTAGAACCGTACCGTTGAACACCTCATTATAACTATATAGAATGACATGTTCCTCATCTAGAACAGTACCGTTGAATACCTCATAACTATATAGAATGACATGTTCCTCATCTAGAACCGTACCGTTGAACACCTCATTATAACTATATAGAATGACATGTTCCTCATCTAGAACCGTCCCGTTGAACACCTCATTATAACTATATAGAATGACATGTTCCTCACCTAGAACCGTACCGTTGAACACCTCATTATAACTATATAGAATGACATGTTCCTCATCTAGAACAGTACCGTTGAACACCTCATTATAACTATATAGAATGACATGTTCCTCATCTAGAACCGTACCGTTGAACACCTCATTATAACTATATAGAATGACATGTTCCTCACCTAGAACCGTCCCGTTGAACCCCTCATTATAACTATATAGAATGACATGTTCCTCATCTAGAACCGTACCGTTGAACACCTCATTATAACTATATAGAATGACATGTTCCTCATCTAGAACAGTACCGTTGAACACCTCATTATAACTATATAGAATGACATGTTCCTCACCTAGAACCGTACCGTTGAACACCTCATTATAACTATATAGAATGACATGTTCCTCATCTAGAACCGTACCGTTGAACACCTCATTATAACGATATAGAATGACATGTCCCTCACCTAGAACCGTCCCGTTGAACACCTCATTATAACTATATAGAATGACATG
Organism: Salvelinus alpinus; assembly: GCF_045679555.1. Classification (NCBI taxonomy): domain Eukaryota; kingdom Metazoa; phylum Chordata; class Actinopteri; order Salmoniformes; family Salmonidae; genus Salvelinus; species Salvelinus alpinus. The sequence continues at coordinate 101,416,941 of NC_092088.1, forward strand.
TTCCTCATCTAGAACCGTACCGTTGAACACCTCATTATAACGATATAGAATGACATGTCCCTCACCTAGAACCGTCCCGTTGAACACCTCATTATAACTATATAGAATGACATGTTCCTCATCTAGAACCGTCCCGTTGAACACCTCATTATAACTGTATAGAATGACATGTTCCTCATCTAGAACCGTACCGTTGAACACCTCATTATAACTATATAGAATGACATGTTCCTCACCTAGAACCGTACCGTTGAACACCTCATTATAACTAATATAGAATGACATGTTCCTCATCTAGAACCGTACCGTTGAATACCTCATAACTATATAGAATGACATGTTCCTCATCTAGAACCGTCCCGTTGAACACCTCATTATAACTATATAGAATGACATGTTCCTCACCTAGAACAGTACCGTTGAACACCTCATTATAACTATATAGAATGACATGTTCCTCATCTAGAACCGTACCGTTGAATACCTCATAACTATATAGAATGACATGTTCCTCACCTAGAACAGTACCGTTGAACACCTCATTATAACTATATAGAATGACATGTTCCTCATCTAGAACAGTACCGTTGAACACCTCATTATAACTATATAGAATGACATGTTCCTCATCTAGAACCGTCCCGTTGAACACCTCATTATAATTATATAGAATGACATGTTCCTCATCTAGAACCGTCCCGTTGAACACCTCATTATAATTATATAGAATGACATGTTCCTCATCTAGAACCGTCCCGTTGAACACCTCATTATAACTATATAGAATGACATGTTCCTCATCTAGAACCGTACCGTTGAATACCTCATAACTATATAGAATGACATGTTCCTCATCTAGAACCGTCCCGTTGAACACCTCATTATAATTATATAGAATGACATGTTCCTCATCTAGAACCGTCCCGTTGAACACCTCATTATAATTATATAGAATGACATGTTCCTCATCTAGAACCGTCCCGTTGAACACCTCATTATAATTATATAGAATGACATGTTCCTCATCTAGAACCGTCCCGTTGAACACCTCATTATAACTATATAGAATGACATGTTCCTCATCTAGAACCGTACCGTTGAACACCTCATTATAACTATATAGAATGACATGTTCCTCATCTAGAACCGTACCGTTGAACACCTCATTATAACTATATAGAATGACATGTTCCTCATCTAGAACCGTCCCGTTGAACACCTCATTATAATTATATAGAATGACATGTTCCTCATCTAGAACCGTACCGTTGAACACCTCATTATAACGATATAGAATGACATGTTCCTCATCTAGAACCGTCCCGTTGAACACCTCATTATAATTATATAGAATGACATGTTCCTCATCTAGAACCGTCCCGTTGAACACCTCATTATAATTATATAGAATGACATGTTCCTCATCTAGAACCGTACCGTTGAACACCTCATTATAACGATATAGAATGACATGTTCCTCATCTAGAACCGTACCGTTGAACACCTCATTATAATTATATAGAATGACATGTTCCTCATCTAGAACAGTACCGTTGAACACCTCATTATAATTATATAGAATGACATGTTCCTCATCTAGAACCGTCCCGTTGAACACCTCATTATAACTATATAGAATGACATGTTCCTCATCTAGAACCGTCCCGTTGAACACCTCATTATAACTATATAGAATGACATGTTCCTCACCTAGAACCGTACCGTTGAACATCTCATTATAACTGTATAGAATGACATGTTCCTCATCTAGAACCGTCCCGTTGAACACCTCATTATAACTATATAGAATGTGTGTTAGACTGGTGATCTTGACATCTGGGATTCATGGCTTCCTCTCCGTTTGAGTGTCTGTGAACTAAACAGGCATTTGTAAGAAGAATGAAGCAAACACTAGAATGGTTTTCAATCTGTCTTGGCCTACGAGATGGGATGAACATGGACATAAAGACCTGATGAAAAACTGAAGCGATGAGAACAGAGACCAGGGGAAGACCGAGGCACTGACTGCAACAGCCCATCTTTTGGCACTTTAAATGCATAGTTTTACTAGCCTACAGCCGTTTCCCGTCCGTCCCACCATGAAGACACATTCTGAATAAAGAGCGGTCTGACTCAGATCATGTGAAACAGCAGAGATGGCGAATTAAAAGAGAGAGGATTTCTGCTCCCAGGGAACCATTTGAAACAACTCAGTGTTGTGTAAGTACATTGTCATTACAGTCCAGTCACATAGCAGCTATATGCAGCACTTCTCTCTCTCTCTACACCTCTTCTCTCTGGGATGAGAGGCTGCTGCAGAACAGAGAGGCTGCTGCATACATAACACAGGTAGGCTAGGTAATGAAGGCCATGCAGAGAACACAGGCTGAGGACAAAATGGCACCCTATTCCCTATGTAGTGCACTACTGTTGACCAGAGCCCTGTGGACCCCTATGTACCCTGGTCAAAAGTAGTGCACTACATAGGGATTAGGGTGCCATTTGGGACACATGGTTTCTGCAGAAGTACCTGGGTGTATTAAATCAACAGGTTAATGCTTGATGTACAGAATGGTGTTATTAGAGGAGGTACAGAGAGCTTCTCTCTGAGGTGGGGACCTGAGGTGGGGGACCTGAGGTGGGGGACCTGAGGTGGGGGACCTGTGGTGGGGGACCTGTGGTGGGGGACCTGAGGTGGGGGACCTGAGGTGGGGGACCTGACTACTACACCCCTGTACACAGAACCCTGTACCCAGAACCCTGCATGTGATGGGAGAAGTCAGACCTGTGTTGATTCCTGATGCCAGATGTTGGCCCTGATGTGAAGGTGTTATATGACCCCAGAGGTACACAGGTTCCTCTGTATCTTTAATGAAGACGGAGCCGTGTGTGAACCTGTCGTTTGACTTGTTGTTATTCTGCCTTCGGGAACATCGGTCTCAATAAGACGCAGAAGAAGACCTTTCACAATGCCTGTAATGAGGGACACCAAGGAGGATGACTTGTCTCAATAAGATGCAGAAGAAGACCTTTCACAATGCCTGTAATGAGGGACACCAAGGAGGATGACTTGTCTCAATAAGATGCAGAAGAAGACCTTTCACAATGCCTGTAATGAGGGACACCAAGGAGGATGACTTGTCTCAATAAGATGCAGAAGAAGACCTTTCACAATGCCTGTAATGAGGGACACCAAGGAGGATGACTTGTCTCAATAAGATGCAGAAGAAGACCTTTCACAATGCCTGTAATGAGGGACACCAATGAGGATGACTTGTCTCAATAAGATGCAGAAGAAGACCTTTCACAATGCCTGTAATGAGGGACACCAAGGAGGATGACTTGTCTCAATAAGATGCAGAAGAAGACCTTTCACAATGCCTGTAATGAGGGACACCAAGGAGGATGACTTGTCTCAATAAGATGCAGAAGAAGACCTTTCACAATGCCTGTAATGAGGGACACCAAGGAGGATGACTTGTCTCAATAAGACGCAGAAGAAGACCTTTCACAATGCCTGTAATGAGGGACACCAAGGAGGATGACTTGTCTCAATAAGATGCAGAAGAAGACCTTTCACAATGCCTGTAATGAGGGACACCAAGGAGGATGACTTGTCTCAATAAGATGCAGAAGAAGACCTTTCACAATGCCTGTAATGAGGGACACCAAGGAGGATGACTTGTCTCAATAAGACGCAGAAGAAGACCTTTCACAATGCCTGTAATGAGGGACACCAAGGAGGATGACTTGTCTCAATAAGATGCAGAAGAAGACCTTTCACAATGCCTGTAATGAGGGACACCAAGGAGGATGACTTGTCTCAATAAGATGCAGAAGAAGACCTTTCACAATGCCTGTAATGAGGGACACCAAGGAGGATGACTTGTCTCAATAAGATGCAGAAGAAGACCTTTCACAATGCCTGTAATGAGGGACACCAAGGAGGATGACTTGTCTCAATAAGATGCAGAAGAAGACCTTTCACAATGCCTGTAATGAGGGACACCAAGGAGGATGACTTGTCTCAATAAGATGCAGAAGAAGACCTTTCACAATGCCTGTAATGAGGGACACCAAGGAGGATGACTTGTCTCAATAAGATGCAGAAGAAGACCTTTCACAATGCCTGTAATGAGGGACACCAAGGAGGATGACTTGTCTCAATAAGATGCAGAAGAAGACCTTTCACAATGCCTGTAATGAGGGACACCAAGGAGGATGACTTGTCTCAATAAGATGCAGAAGAAGACCTTTCACAATGCCTGTAATGAGGGACACCAAGGAGGATGACTTGTCTCAATAAGATGCAGAAGAAGACCTTTCACAATGCCTGTAATGAGGGACACCAAGGAGGATGACTTGTCTCAATAAGATGCAGAAGAAGACCTTTCACAATGCCTGTAATGAGGGACACCAATGAGGATGACTTGTCTCAATAAGATGCAGAAGAAGACCTTTCACAATGCCTGTAATGAGGGACACCAAGGAGGATGACTTGTCTCAATAAGATGCAGAAGAAGACCTTTCACAATGCCTGTAATGAGGGACACCAAGGAGGATGACTTGTCTCAATAAGATGCAGAAGAAGACCTTTCACAATGCCTGTAATGAGGGACACCAATGAGGATGACTTGTCTCAATAAGATGCAGAAGAAGACCTTTCACAATGCCTGTAATGAGGGACACCAATGAGGATGACTTGTCTCAATAAGATGCAGAAGAAGACCTTTCACAATGCCTGTAATGAGGGACACCAATGAGGATGACTTGTCTCAATAAGATGCAGAAGAAGACCTTTCACAATGCCTGTAATGAGGGACACCAAGGAGGATGACTTGTCTCAATAAGATGCAGAAGAAGACCTTTCACAATGCCTGTAATGAGGGACACCAATGAGGATGACTTGTCTCAATAAGATGCAGAAGAAGACCTTTCACAATGCCTGTAATGAGGGACACCAAGGAGGATGACTTGTCTCAATAAGATGCAGAAGAAGACCTTTCACAATGCCTGTAATGAGGGACACCAATGAGGATGACTTGTCTCAATAAGATGCAGAAGAAGACCTTTCACAATGCCTGTAATGAGGGACACCAATGAGGATGACTTGTCTCAATAAGATGCAGAAGAAGACCTTTCACAATGCCTGTAATGAGGGACACCAATGAGGATGACTTGTCTCAATAAGATGCAGAAGAAGACCTTTCACAATGCCTGTAATGAGGGACACCAAGGAGGATGACTTGTCTCAATAAGATGCAGAAGAAGACCTTTCACAATGCCTGTAATGAGGGACACCAATGAGGATGACTTGTCTCAATAAGATGCAGAAGAAGACCTTTCACAATGCCTGTAATGAGGGACACCAAGGAGGATGACTTGTCTCAATAAGATGCAGAAGAAGACCTTTCACAATGCCTGTAATGAGGGACACCAATGAGGATGACTTGTCTCAATAAGATGCAGAAGAAGACCTTTCACAATGCCTGTAATGAGGGACACCAAGGAGGATGACTTGTCTCAATAAGATGCAGAAGAAGACCTTTCACAATGCCTGTAATGAGGGACACCAAGGAGGATGACTTGTCTCAATAAGACGCAGAAGAAGACCTTTCACAATGCCTGTAATGAGGGACACCAAGGAGGATGACTTGTCTCAATAAGATGCAGAAGAAGACCTTTCACAATGCCTGTAATGAGGGACACCAAGGAGGATGACTTGTCTCAATAAGATGCAGAAGAAGACCTTTCACAATGCCTGTAATGAGGGACACCAAGGAGGATGACTTGTCTCAATAAGATGCAGAAGAAGACCTTTCACAATGCCTGTAATGAGGGACACCAAGGAGGATGACTTGTCTCAATAAGATGCAGAAGAAGACCTTTCACAATGCCTGTAATGAGGGACACCAATGAGGATGACTTGTCTCAATAAGACGCAGAAGAAGACCTTTCACAATGCCTGTAATGAGGGACACCAAGGAGGATGACTTGTCTCAATAAGACGCAGAAGAAGACCTTTCACAATGCCTGTAATGAGGGACACCAATGAGCGGAGGATGACTTGTCTCAATAAGACGCAGAAGAAGACCTTTCACAATGCCTGTAATGAGGGACACCAATGAGCGGAGGATGACTTGTCTCAATAAGACGCAGAAGAAGACCTTTCACAATGCCTGTAATGAGGGACACCAATGAGCGGAGGAT